>NC_137914.1:8560597-8563097 GCF_963457725.1 Sprattus sprattus
AGAAGAGAGAGAAAAAAAGAAGGACAAGTATCCAAGTATGAAGGTTAGGTAGGGAAAACAGGGAGCAGGTTGAGAACATTTGAGAGATGAGAGGAGGTAGAGAAAAGAAGAGAGAAGGCAGATGGAGGTGGAAGGACAGGACGAAAAAGAAGGAAAGGAGACAGGTGTGACTCAAGGTGGAGAGGAGGAGAGTGTGTAGCGGAGAGGAGAGGAGAGGAGAGGAGAGGAGGAGAGAGTGTGTAGCGGAGGGGAGGAGAGGACAAAACGGGGGTAGAGAAGACATGCTGCATAGAGGACAGATCAGGCTAAGAGGCAGTGCATAGAAAGAAAGGAGAGAAACGGTGGATGAAAAGAAGAGGAGAAAGAGAGTGAAAAAAGGTGGAGGGGGCAGCAGGAACAGTAGCCTGAGCAAGGCCACACTGACACTCACCTCTTGCACCAGGGCCTGCTGGAAGAGCGGGATTAGTGGGTTTGTCCTTGGAATATCGATGTGGATCTGGAAAACAGCGGCACAAACACACCATTACCTTTTCGCCCCGCAAATCCTAAACAGATATGTTTCCTGGCAAACCTTAAGGGCCGCTGATCAATACAAAAACCATGAGCATGGAATTGAGTTATGAACCTTTACGCTTACAGTAATGCGAGAGATCCATCAAAGACTGAACCAGTCTTTATTGATCCCCTGTTTTCATAACAAGCCATACATGAACAACGGCTTCCTCATAAAAATAGCCATTCCATACAGTCAGGCAGAAACAACCGAGGCCATGCTCATCTAGCCCCTCATTCCCTACCTTGTCCTTCTCTCTCTCTCTCTCTCTCTCTCTCTCTCTCTCTCTCTCTCCTCTCTCTCTCCTCTCTCTCTCTCTCTCTCTCTCTCTCTCTCTCTCTCTCTCTCTCTCTCTCTCTCTCTCTCTCTCTCTCCTCTCTCTCTCTCTCTCTCTCTCTCTCTCTCTCTCTCTCTCCTCTCTCTCTCACATTTCTTTTTATGATCTCAATTATCTCCCTTCCTTCTGCTCCCTCTCTCATCACCATTTTCAGTCTCCGGTCTCTCTTCCTCTCTCTTCATTTTCCCAGAGGACGGTTTGATGGGCATTTTAGATGCAGTGCAGCTTGTAGTGTGCAGTGGCATCTGGAGACTGGAGGGGGGCTTGGGGGGCTGTGATGGTGCCCTTTGCAGGCCCAGATCACATTAGAGGGGCATTAGACCGTGCTCCAGACTGACTGGCGGGGGCCAGTTTTGAGCCTGACCAGGGATGTTCTGCCCTCACAGAAAAACGGCCTTATATCCCTCAGGAGTGAAGAAGGGTGGGGTTGGGGGGGGCAAATCATCTCGAAGGAGGCAAGAAGGGGTTAAGGTGGGGGCAACAGGAAACAGATTGGTGAGGAAACAGCAAAGAGCTATCGAGGCTCCCTGGTCTTGCGTCATTAACTGGAGTTTCACAGCCTGTAAGCGTATCGATCGCAGCCAGGCTCATTTATAACACAACGAGAGGAGAAGAGGAGGAGGAAAGAAAATGGAGAGGACGTTTCACTTTATTGGGGCTTTCTCAATCAGTGTCAGTTAGATTCACGCTTCAGCTAATGCGGTTCGCTTCCACCAAAGTCTTTACACGCAAGTCTTGCCGCAGGATCCTATCTAAACTAA
Source organism: Sprattus sprattus (assembly GCF_963457725.1). Taxonomy (NCBI): domain Eukaryota; kingdom Metazoa; phylum Chordata; class Actinopteri; order Clupeiformes; family Clupeidae; genus Sprattus; species Sprattus sprattus. Next base: position 8,562,249 of record NC_137914.1, read on the forward strand.
TGAGGAGAGATCCGCAACTCCAGATTGGATGGTCAAACAGAAATGTAAAGTACATCACTTGAATCCACATTTAAATCTGACAAACGGTATGAATTATTTTTAAAGACTTTATTCTTTTTGAGTGCAGTTATTGCTATGGTTACGGTGGAAATAAACTAAACGTTTAGGTGAGGCGTCGGTTTTGCCGTTTCTAACAACGTGATTGGCTATGTATAATACAGGTCAGCACTTTCAGTTTATATTTAGCGTCACGGATTCCCCCCTTGATTTCCCATTAATCTTTCCATCAGTGATTTGTCTTCTCCCTTTTAACGTTTCTGCTCTCCTATGTTGCTTCCCAGTATGGGGTCTCTGACAGTGAATGTGGCCCCACATAACCCAGCACAAGCTGCCCCCTTCCTTCCTTTCCCAAAAAAAACATGTGAACAAGCTCCCCATCCTTCACATGCCCTAAATATTTCAAAGTTTGCAGGATGCCAGGATGCCAACCCACCCTCCCACACTCTCACACACCCTCACACACAAGAAGAAAAAAAACAGTATTCTGACAAAAGGAGATGAATAATTAAACATCCCCTGTTTTAAAGGGAAGGAAAAGAGAGCAGTCAAAATGTCAACAAGGCGGCTAGCTCGCCCGCAGCGGATGACCTGTGACCCCCCCAGGTGGAGTGGTGGCCACTGCGCTCAGAGGGGCTGCGCTCTGCACTGAATGGGAAAGCAGCTCCGGAGACTCCCCTGGCTGAGGCCGAGCGCTGAGGCAGGAGGGACAGACTCCATTAAAAACTTAAGACTCGACCTCCAAACATGCCAGCGGCATAAGAAAGAGAGGGGGGGGGGGGGGTGTGAGAC
>NC_137914.1:8565597-8608097 GCF_963457725.1 Sprattus sprattus
TGAGTGCTGTACCTTGGTGGAATTAATCTATTTGTCCCAGGAATCTCTTTGATCTGTAGGCCAAATGTTTCAACATGGCCTCTACACTATGAGCGTGTTGGGTGTGTCACGCTGATCCGGCACCACCCACACCTGGGGGGTGGGGGGGGTGATACTGACACTGAGGTGTGCTGGTTTAACAAGTCTATCTGTATGGTCCTACCTTCTCTCTCTCTCTCTCTCTCTCTCTCTCTCTCTCTCTCTCTCTCTCTCTCTCTCTCTCTCTCTCTCTCTCTCTCTCTCTCTCTCTCTCTCTCTCTCTCTCTCTCTCTCTCTCTCTCTCTCTCTCTCGCTCTCTCGCTCTCTCTCTCGCTCTCTCTCTCTCGCTCTCTCGCTCTCTCTCGCTCTCTCCCTCCCTCTTTTCAGTCTTAACTCAGCTCTCATAACATCTCCTCCATGTCTTTGTCTCTTGCTTTGTCTCTCCCTCACTTCCTTCCACCCTCCTCCCTCTCTCCCCCTCTCTCCCTCTCTCCCCCTCTCTCCCCCTCTCCCCCCTCTCCCTCTCTCCCCCTCTCCCTCTCTCCCTCTATTCCCCCAGCATGCACTGAGGACAGGTGCCCCTGCCCAAAGGCATCCTGGCGTTTCCATTGGCCTGCTGCTCTGCTGACTCATGTCCTCTGCTACTTCCTGCCCCGCCTGCCCTGTGGCTGCTGGTGGAGTCTGATAAGACCCACCCCAGTGGCAGCTCACACCAACCTATCAACTCTGCCAGCAGTTCGGGCTAGATTCAGTACATTTTTGGGTTTTAACATGCTTTTTTTTTTAATTTTAGCAAGTTTAAACAGTGGTTCAAAGGTTTAGGTACAATAATATGTAAAACGTATGCAGGTCATTATTTCTCTCAAATTCATCAAATAATCATACTGTGAAGTTTTAATTTTTTAATTTCGTCTTCTATCTCCATATTATATTATGTCTCAAAGTCCTTTGGAATTAAAAAAATTGGTAACAAAAAAAAAAACAAAAAAACATACATTTCATATTTCCGTTAACAAACGCACGAGTGGACATCTCCTTTGATGGAATCCCATATCTACTACCATGTACTTTCAAATGGCAGGGCTTGCCTCACAGGTAAAGGAATTATAGATTCCTGGACCTTGGTGGAATTTTATTTACATTGGGTTTTCTGCTTCATGGCCTATCTCCTCCCTCAAAGCCACAGGTAATGTCTTAAGTGTGTGAATAGAACAACTAGAAGGGGTGGCTGTTCAAAAGGCTGCCTATACCAACGGCATCCAGCTGTGCACCCCGTTGTGCAGGCCACTCACGAGATGTGGGGACCACAGAGAAGTCACCCAATGCACAGGGGAAAATGAGTGGCCGTTTGTAGCCTTAAGTCGGTTTCAAGGTTCCCCTCATTAACCCGATATAAGTCCGACCCACCTATAGCCAGTTGTTGGTCAAGAGAAGTCGGAGGAGCATTTACATCGGGATTTGCGTTGGACGATTCAAGATTAGAAAAGGACATTCACGATAGTTCTTGACGTGCGTCGTTAAGATAAAACCATGCATTCATGGTTCAATGGTTCATCCTTTACACGGATCATTGTATCACTGTTCATCAGGTCACGGTTCAATTCCTGTCAGTCCTTTACACTGAGAATTCTATCACGGTTCAACAGTCATTTTTATGTCTATCTAGCCATTCATGTCTTGAGGGAGTGTGTGTGCTAATAAAATCTATCATCATTGAGACTTTCCTTGACATCCATCATTGTTCTCACCGGACAAACCTGTGGCGATTGGCACCTATTCGATCAACAAGCGTACATATCCTTTTTGGGATTCAAACACATATCCCCCTATTTCATCGGTGGGAGTTTAAGGTGTCCTACTGGTGCTGTGACTGAGAGATGAACATACCTGAACATTTAACTCATTTTATGTACTTTTCAACAAGATTTTATCTTTTCAGTGTACTAACTGGAAAGAAAAGCCTTCAAGGTTTATAGCAACGTTATTACCACGCTAGTGTGATATTGTGGTGTGAAGATCCGAGGATTCGAGATTCAGACGAAATGGATCTTATTTCTGTCTGCTTCAGCAAGAATGCCACAGACTCCAAGGGGGTTAAGGCCATAACACATTTAAGAGGGATGTGGGAGTTGGGGAGGGTGCCTTGGTGACCATGTTTTTGATGGGCATGTGGCTAATAAACTCTGACAAATGGAGCTTTTGGGGAAACAAGTGCATCAACACTGGGCATGTTCCAGATGGTGCCCCCACCTCTGGTATTCCCGAATGGTGGAGTTATTTTAAAGTGGATGTCAGTGAGTTGAAAGGGTCTATTTCCAGCGCACGGGCTGCTTGGTGGCTGAGGGGAGCAAAATAGGGCATAGCCGGTGGGGGTGCTCACCGATAGTAGCCTCCAGGTGATTGGCCGCACCTCCCTGGGGATCCCCGACCAGCTGTGTGTCCGAAGCTCCTCTGCAGAGGGAAATATACACACAGATAAAACATGAGGGGAAATAAACCAACACACACACACACACACACACACACACACATAAATCCATTTCTACATACATGCTGTCATCCATGAACATCAGGGAATTCTGATAACACACATGCACATAAACAAACAAAAACACACACACACACAAACACACCTGTATGCAGCTGTGCATGAAGCAAACACATGGAAAAAATAAAGTGTGCACGCAAGCACGCAAGCGCGCACGCACACACGCTACAGGCACACATTCTAAGCACATACATACATAAATACACCCACACACATATGGGTGAAAACCCAAGAGAAATAGAGAGCACACACAACCTCCTCAGGCCCAGCGCACCACACGTCACCTAAGCACATATACATGTGGTCTATATGGATACACATCACATCTATCAAGCTGTTCCAATCTAACATGTCACTGTTCTTCCCTCTGCCAAGTTAACACAGATATGAAGACTTGGCCGTGTTCTACACACTACATTGTCCAACTACAAACACTACATGACCATCATGTGGGCCGTAGCCATTGGAGGCATCAGACTAGTGATGCCCCACTCTACCAGCATTTATGATTCTTTAGCTCCCCCACATGGTCTACAGAGCACATAAAACGTTACACACAAGTGTGTGTGTGTGTGTGTGTGTGTATTTTTATGTGTGTGTGTGTGTGTACATGCCTGCCCATCTGGGCATTGACGTGTGTGTCAGAGTGCCTAGGCGTGCATTTACGTGTGTACGCATTCGCGCACATATATTGTGTATGTGTGTGTGTTTTCAATTCTCCCCCAATTTCAAACATCAATTTCCTAAGGTTGCTCTGGCAGGCAGCGCTGGATGGCACAGAGGTACCTGATGAAAGCGTTTGATTACACCCAGCGTGGATGCGTAATTGCCACGGCCCCCACACGGTATCTACATAGATTATTATCCATTAAGATTGGGCCGGGGGATATGCGGGCCAGTCGATGACTTTCATTACATTCATACGCTCATATTAAGATGGGAGCTGATAGGGAACATCCCGCACCCAGCACGCCGCAGTCGACTGCGTCACTTCTGCAGGTTAAAAGCCGTTAAAATGAAGCTTTTTTAATATTCTCTTTTCATTTTTTGAAAGAGCCTGTTTCTGTGTTATAGTGTGTGTGTGTGTGTGTGTGTGTGTGTGTGTGTGTGTGTGTGTGTATGTGAGAGAGAGTGGGGGGGTGGGGGGGTAGTAGTGGTTCCGTTCTGTACGTTCTGCATTCAAACGACGACCTACATGGCACTGATTCACTTGACTAGACCACGCAGTCTGCCGACAGCATCTGTTCTGTCACTCACGGAAGGGAGTTTGTGTCCGATGACAAAAACCTAAAAGCCACACGCCTCGATTTCAATTCCAACTCGAGTAGGGGCTTTTTGTGTTGGTGTGACCATTACAGCTGCCATGCTTTGTTGGAACAAATGCGTGTGAAGAAAAGGGAAGGAAGCAAAGGAAAAAAAGAAAAATCACACACAAAACTTGTTCTGGCGGGCTGACAAGCTCGTAGGTGTGCGCGAAAGCGCCTCGTCACAATCCGTCTCTGGAAGCCCAGAGAACAGAAGGTGCCCTCAGCATGAGACTGGAAGAGTGTGTCGGGAGAACAGAGAGAGAGAGAGAGGGAGAGAGAGAGAGAGAGAAAGAGAGAGAAAGAGAGAGAGAGAGTGAGAGAGAGAGAGTGAGTGACTCAGACAGACAGGCAGAGAGCGTCAGATACAGAGAGAGAACACATCATACAGAGAGAAAGAAAGACAGACAGAGAGAGAGAGAGAGAGGGAGCGAGAGCGTGAGAGAAGGAGCGGAAGTGAAAGGGGGGAGACAGAGAGAGCTGTCAGTTAGATCCCAGCCAGTACTGTGAAAGTGATGAGGGAGGCGGAGAGAGATGAGTGCGACAGAGAGCCAAAGTGCGTAGTGGGAACAACACTGCCAGATTCACTTCAGACAGAGAGGAAGAGGAGCAGAGGGGTGGTGAGAGAGCACACACAGAAACCAGGGGGGGGGGGGGGAGAGAGGAGGGGGGGAGGCTGAGGGTGAATGAGAGGGGTAAAGAGATTCAAAAAGGAATGAGGGATAACACTTGACAGTGGGCCATCTTGGTGCCTCTGCCCTGTCTAGCACTGGGAGAATTCTGAGGCCTATATGGGACCTAGTATGGGAGTGAAGAGAGAGATGGGGGGAATGAGAGACACAGAGAGAGAGAGAAACAGGCAGAAACTAAAAACAGAGCTACCATAAATAACAGAGGGACTGAAAAAAGCAAGAGAGAAAGACAGCCATGGAATGGGGGTAGAAAACAAAAAAGATATTGTGACAGATATACAGAGACTGAGAGAGAGAGAGAGAGAGAGAGAGAGAGAGAGAGAGAGACAGAGAGATAGAGACAGAGAGATTGTAAGAGACAGAAACATTGATAGATAGAGAACAGGGTATTTCCGGCACAGTCACCTGTGTCTAGAGAGTGGCCTTGTGTGTGGTTATGCTAAGACCAGTTCTGCAGGTTAAGGCTATAAGCTAACAAGTATACAATGTATTGGCATGCTCAGTGTTCACGCACGCTTACATACACGCTTACAGATACACACATGTAGAGAGATATACAGGGAAGTGTGAGAGAGAGAGAGAGAGAGTGTTCCCTGGTAACAGGTTACCCACCTAGGTCGGTGTTGGGGCTGGCCAGAAGTTGCCGGAACTTATCCAGACGAGTCTTATCCCGCACGGTCATGATCGGCGCACCCGAGGAGTTCTGGTCAGAGATGCGTGCCACCAGAGGGACAATGGGACGTACCGGCAGAGACTGCTGCTTCTGAAGGCTGGAGCGAACTAAGAGATGCGGGTGGGCAATAGGAGATGAGACAGGGGATGTGAGACACACACACACACACACACACACACACACACACACACACTGTTCAGAAGTTTCATCTAGCCGTCAAGCCGCATTGCAAAAAGGGCTACAAAAAGTATCGGGTGTGGACAGATCATAATTTCATCAGCCAGCCCTGTGGGCTAGTGAGCCCACCTCCGTGCCCGAGTAGTCAGGTCGCTCAGTGTCTCTGTGCAGCTTATGGCAAACATAAACTTTATGAGTAGGAGGCTGTGCCTAGGGGACAGGGCCATAACAGGTGTGGATAAATCATACATTCATCCGCTAGTCTAACCCTCTACGGCCAGAGGGATGCTCCTGTGTCCTTGTTCACCTCCCAGCTTGAGGCTGGTTGCAACAGCTGAACACCGCGCTCATGAGCATGATTGGACTGACCTCAATTTGTACCCCTTCTGATTAATGCAACGTTCATCCACAAGGTAGCTGATTAAAAACACCTGCCATACTTGATAGTCTGCTTTGCCAGGCTTGTGGTCTGTCCACCATTGAAATAACTCTTGCGTACTTAACATAATTCTCAACCATGATATTATAGTTATGGCGAGGTGGTTAGGTCAAATGGTTTAAACACATTTACATTTACTCAGGAATATTAGCACCTGGTGGTGGCAGTTTCTGCAGTGCCTTTCAGTGGATTTTCACTACTTTCACTCCTCAGATGCATCACAGCTAGATTCACCAAATCTTTTTAGATTGATTTGTTCCACCTTTATTTTTGATTTTTTTGCTTTGGTGCAATCTTATAAATGGTCATGTGTAGTCGACTGATATATTGATAAACATGATAACCATTCTGTTATCATAGATAAACAATGTTAACCATGATGCATTGTTTTGCATGAAAGGTGCTATACAAATAAAGTTTAAATATTAAATATGAGATGAATGTCTAAGAACTCTGACAAAAATTGTTAAAACCTGTTTGCTGAGGTGAATAATAAATCCTAGCCAAACATAAAATGAGAGCATAAAGAAGAAACTGTCTGTGTAAGCCTTATCACAAAGCAGCCTAGACCAAACACTGTAAAAGGAATAAAACAGACAGTTAACCCGGCAACTCATTGGTCGGCGGCTTGGATCATAAAAAGGGGCATTTTCAATCAACTCTAAAAGACATGAAGGCACCAAACCCCATGGCTAACACATCATAAAACACCATAATAATGTGATTTTAAGATGGATCAGTTTGGAGTGTGGTATATTCAGAGTGTAGTTTTGGTGCCCTCTGCAGGTTAAACATGGAATTGCGTTTCAGTGCAGAGGCTTAAAACCAAAGAGGGCATGGTGGGATAGCCTTGCATACCTGAAGGGGTGTTTAGCTGGGCCTCACTATTGGACCTCACCACCCTCCCATTGGTCGACCTGTCGTCACTCATGTCGTCGTCATGACACAGCTCGCTCCTGAGTGGCCCCAGCGTATCTGAGGGGTGGGACTCCGAGTCACTGTCAGGTTGGGTGGGGAGAAAGGTGGGGACTGTGGGTCGAGAGTGGGGCACGGGGGCAGGAGGTGCAGCGCCCATGAGATCTTCATCCTCCTCGTCATCGATATCCCAGGCGTCGTTGGTGCTCCGTGCAAACTCGAGGAAGCTTGAGGCCTTCTTGGATTTGACATTCTGAGTGCTGTTCGACTTTGGAGTGTCTTTGAGGAACCTGTGGTGACAGACCAAATCACACAGTCATAAATGAGAGGAAGGAAATGACAACAGGACAAATTGCTGATTCCGACAGAAGCCAAATTAAATGTCTTTCACCGAGGAGAAAATTGGTTCACGGGACAAGAAAATCACAGTGGGAGCAATACCAAACCAAAACAAACAAAAATATAGATACATTTCAAGCATGAAAACAATTCACTGTGTTTACAAAACACACACTCACAGTCCAAATGATGAACAAGGCGGTGAAGAGACTAATTTAAAAACACACACACACTTTATCCACATGATGCATCCAATACAAGCATAAGTACTTTGCCAGCGTAACACAAACTTTGTAAGTAAGGATAAAGTAGAGCAAAATGATTGGACAGAGGGTTAAAAAAAATGAGGCAACAGGGATGGGGACAGTGAGAGGTGAGGTCTTCATGCAGTCCAGTCCGAGGCAGCACTTACGCTCGGGGGATCCGTGGATCCAAAGGAGGGTGCTGAGCGCCATATACAGGCTGTAGACTGACAGACAGAAAAAGAGAGAAGGAGAGGTGAGAGGAAAGAAGTGTGTGATGGGGAGGGGGTGCAGAGAGAATGTAACAGTGCGTGTGTGAGTGTGTGTGTGACAGAGATAGTGCGTGTCAAACAGAGGGAGAGGGAGAAAGGAAAAGAAAGAGATTGTGTGTGTGTGTGCATTACAGAGGAGATAGATAGAGAGAGACAAGGCAAACAGGCTGGCATACAGACAGAAAACTGGTGAACTCAGTGTCAGGAAAGCAACAGGAGGTCCAGACCCAAAAGGTACAGAAGCACTTTCCCTAGTCTAGCAGTCAGTTCAACGGCTGGGTTCAAAATATTATAAAACTTCAGAACAGTATTGGCACACACACATTAGGAAAAGGGTTGATACCACAAACACTTCATTAGACAGAGAGAAGACAGTCTGTTGTGATGATAACAGACTGCTGTTTTTATTGAGCATGAAGGCCAATAGATCACTGGTCATTTTTGTTTTTGGAGTTGTTTGTACAATTTATGCTTAAATGTGTGACTAATTGTTATTTCAGACCACAGAACGTGCTACTTGTACAAAGAAAATACGTATGCTATGTCTTAAGGGCATAGCCTGGTCCATCCTATTGCAGAAGGTGCCATAAGGCTTACACAATGAAGCCTCCCACCTTTCAACCCTATCCGAATTCAAAACCTCAAGTGAATTGATGGTGAAGCATTCTGACTATATTTTTCACATGCCCGTTCCAACACACACAATAATGATTTTATTTAGTCCAGTTTGATTCAATTTTATCAACACCAATCATCTCTGGACTAATTGCTCATTGGTGATTTACCTAAACACTTTGTCACAGAAGTGCTCTACACAACTAAGCCAAATACTCAAGCTAACCAAATGCTGGACGTTAACTCTATTTGGTTCATCTAATGCATACGCAAATGCTGACAAAAGAAAAATAGGGTGTGGCGTGCACAACTGTGCCCCCCCCCCCCGCCCCCCTATCACACCAGACCAGCTGAGCCAGATTGAAGGGAATGAGGTGACATCATCTTCATCTCATGTTACACAGCCACACCCTTGCATCAACGTCACAACACAGTCTTACACAACCCAGAATCCTTTTGGCAAAAAAATACAAAAAGGTAGAAATACCAGAATACAGCTGCAAGCGTCAAAGCTCGCTGAATCGCCACAATTAAGTCCTTGGCCATCTTATTGAGTCTATCTAATGTGCTTTAATTCAAGAGAGCTCCTCAGGGTGTGGGGAAAAAAAAGAAAAAGACTTTAAACATCAGAAGATGTGGGAATCTGAAAAAAGACTCAACTGATAATTGTACTTATCCACAACAGGTGTCCCACCATTTTTGACACTTCAAGTCCTTTCAAACTGATTTGGCATTTTGTTCAAGGCACTTTATCACACAGCATGATTCTCCTTGGCAACTCTGTTATCATCACTTCAGGCGTTTAAACTACAAAACGCAAACATGCATCAAGACCTCCTTAAGGCCTGATACGAGATGATCCAGCCCTGTGGCAGTTTGCGAAAGTTACCACAGACTGAGGTCTTTCATTCAAATGTTTGTGTAAGATCCTACAGACAATTCACGCTCTCTCCAGGGCTTCTGTTAATCTCACCGCCTTTCAAGTTCTTGAAATTTGTTCATCTCTAATTCTATTTGACGCGTGCTGATATTCGACACCGTTCCGCTACATGCCAAAGCTCCTAAAGTATGTGGGAACCCTGGTCTGATTGTTATTCTTCAACAGTGTTGTGAGGCCTTGGGATGGGCTGAGACTGCACTGGTTCCACTATAGAGCACTTCAGTGATCAGTATAATAGATGAACCATATCAAAGGCTTCTTTATTTATTAGGCTATCAAAGAACTATCGGGACAGGTTCAGTTCTTGTATCTATCTGTCCAGCATTACACATTCGAAAGAATTACAAGAAAAAAGGAACTAGACGCAATATTTCAAGAAAGTACAATATTGCACAAATAATTCAACAATAATGTACGATCAAAGCATAAATAAATAACATTACAATGCAACTTCATGAGCCTGTTTCTTTAATGTCGTGGGACAGCAATCAAGTTGGGTTTAGGGCATTAAACAGGTTTCAAAGTAGCAGTCTGACAAAAAAAAGGCATTCATTCTAACCCAAAATACAGGCAACCCAATTAAGATAGGTTTCATGTCCACACTGGGGAGACGGGTGGCCATGGCCAGTTGCCTGGTCCGTGCATTGTGACTTAGCTCTCTGTTGTTTCTTGTTTATATTACAGACTAAGCAGTAGAACATGAATGGTGCTGCCCACAGAGCTAAATGTGCAGATGTGCAGATGAGCATTATATATACCCTTGATTCAATTTTTATTATATCCTAGAAGGCTTTGTGTAAAGTGGTTGATTCACATTCCCAAAGTTGGTACAACTGGTCTGGCTTTGGTTTCGCAGTGGATTGCGAAATCACCCAATAATTCAAAACCACACATCTTGCTCTGTCATTCAAAAGTGCTTCATCATTGTGGTCACGTTTCAGAAGTTAGCGACGTTGCGAAAGAAAAGCAAAATTCTTCAAAGACAAGATTGGCTGTGTTGTGATTGCCTACATGCATGACGGAAGCTAGGTTATGACATTTAGCTTATGCTGCCATTGTTTTGAACGGAACCATTTAGTTCCGAGGATACAACGAACAAATTTGGCTGTGTAGGAAAGAAAACTTTCCCCAAAAATATGTCTTGTGACTTCTAATTATGTTATAACCGATTTTTCACAGAGATTGGGAAGTAAAGACATCCCAGACCTCGGTAAGGTGAACTGACCTCAAGTGACAGACTGTCTGACGCTTGAGTCACTGATATCGACCTGTTAACATATGGTCATCACATCCTCATTAACATAGAAGGCCATAAGCCACAACTAAGAACTACAATGTTACCAAATAACCTACTGATATTGAGCATGTTTGACCCTATCTTGTGACACTGGTGAAAACAAAACATTAAGACACAAGGTGAAAAAGTAGTCAAATTAGCAATGGTATAGCTGGCATGTTAGCAACTACACTGCTATCATTTTGTAACTAGCAGAGATAGAATGAGTTGCACACAACGGAAGAAGTTAGGGACTAATAAGATTGGGTTTTCCCCACTATATGAATGTTCAAGTGGTACATTTCATGAAAAGGGAAGTACCCACCTCCCTGGCACCTTCGTGTTACGCTTCCAAAAATGTATTCTGCTGTCGGTAGCCATACCGAAAATGCTGTCTCCCCCTTCAGTGTGACACAAGACTTGGGACAACGTCGATTGGTAGCATTGGAAAACCAACTAAATGTATTACTATCGATAACATAGGGAAACTTTGTCCTTAACGTTTACAAATGTCTGAAATTGTATGTGATTAAGTATGCGATAATATTTACTCAGCGCCTTAGGAGCGCATAAAATAGTGAACAGGAGGTCGCCATCTTGAACATCAGAAACCGGGATATGCGATTGGTGGAAATCCTTAACAGGTGCAAAGAATGGACCCAATGGGAGACCAGATGTGAGGCCAAGGGCAGAACTGCTGTTTTTTCTTTGAAGTTGACATCATAACGTCCACAGGTGTTTGTATCAGACAGCAAACGTTGTATCTGTTGATAGTACAATGGTAAATTGATAAAATGTTGCCTTTTGCCAGGCTTGGAAAATCCCGTGCGACAACGTTTTGAGCACGTGGCCTACTGAAACTTATCTAAAATGTCAAAGAAATAACTTTCGGTGTAATTTCATCTCACACCTCGCAGTTTTGTCAAAGGCAGGTCCTCATTCAATTGATACTACTACCAACAAGACCACAGAATATATCAGTTTCTGCATGAAATTATATATACAAAATATATTAATTATTGGAGGAAGTAGGCTACTTACATGGGTGTTGGGTCCAAACAAAGGTTCAAGGCATAAAAGTATATCTTGGTATAAGTCAGGAGGAATCAAAATCACAATTTCCTTAAAATGCGAGAGCGATAGACACAGAGAGATTCCTAGATTATTGAGGGGGGCATTTTGGTTTACTCAGTTGAAATAACAAGGAGCTACTGACTGCTGGAACTGCCATAATTCTTTCTGAGGAACACTGATAGGATAAAATATAAGGCACACAGAGAAAATTAGTTTGTGTTGTGGATGCTGGATGCTGGATGTGTTTCAGTTGTAGGGTTATCAGTACAACAGCAGAGGGCAGCATACACTTATATATAAAACAAGGTTCTGCAGCAAGTTATTGCTGGGTTTTCTGACTTCCTCATTTTCCCTCACTCAGTTTATAGATAAGATTGTGGCTGATCCCTCCCACCCGGGTCACAAACTCTTTGAAGTACTTCCCTCCGGACCAAAACCTCACGCCGCAAAATCAGCTTCTTCCCGGCTGCAGTTGACCTTTTTAACAAGGCCCGGGACCCCCACCTGACTTGGACCCTTATCTCGCCCCTACACCTCAAGTCTGTGTTACATTTACAAACATTACATTGCACACTGCACATTCACAATCACTTTGCACTCCTGTCTTGCATTTTGAATTTTACTTTCTACTTCACTTTTTATATACATTTTTTAAATATATTTGTATCTTATATATTGTGTTTTATGTGTAGTACTTTTCTTTTGTGTAGTGTTTTATGTTATGTGTAGTACTTATTGGGTTTGTATGTTTTATGTTTACTGTATGCACCTATACACCAGAGCAAATTCCAGGTAGGTGTAAAACCTACTTGGCAATAAATACAATTCTGTTTAACAACATTGCTTACTTGTGGACAGAAACACATATCGACAGAAGGAAGACATTTTGTAGGTGTAAAATTGTGTGTGTGTGTGTGGGTTTTTTTTTTTGGGGGGGGGGGGGGGGGGGGGCTGTTCATAACTTTCTGGATGCCACACAGGGTAAGGATTCCCTTGCGAATGTGAAAAGTTTGAATGCGAAATAAATGTCTGAGAGTGCTTTATCTTTTCTGAGTTTAAATGGTCCCTGTGTGTCAGTTCATAACTGTGGTGATAACATCTGTCAGGCACAAGCGCTGTGCTGATATTGGTTGTAAACGAACAATTTTTGCATGAAACAGGTACGTGAATTTTTTTTTTTTACTTGTTTCAGAAAACCCCATCAGCAATTGGTAACCTTTTCTCGTAATTCTTTTGTATTGTAGTTTACAGTCTATTTGTGTTACATCCTGTGGCCTGACCTATTATAGGGTATTGTTATACCCTGTTATGTGTACCACCAGTGTACAGACATTCAGGAACTCAGGACCTTACTCAGCGCAAAGGCTGTTTTGACCATATTAACAGAGTTGTTTTTGTATCATGGTGTTAAGTGGACACATTTAACCGGAATGTTCTTTTTATAGCTGACACAAGAGATTCCTACCTGGGGCGTCTTCCTGGCGTGTGCTGGTCGGCATTATTGTGCCACTGATGGTCGGAGCAAACAAAGGGACCAAGGGCAGATAGGCCGTGCCCTTGAGTGTGACTCTCCTCTGCCTCCCTGGAATGTTCCTTTCCCTTTCCTGACTATTCCCCTTTGAGGCTGGTGTTTTTGTTTTTCAGTCGTGTGTGTGTGTGTGTGTGTGTGTGTGTGTGTGTGTGTGTGTGTGTGTGTGTGTGTGTGTGTGTGTGTGTGTGTGTGTGTGTGTGTGTGTGTGTGTGTGTGTGTGTGTGTGTGACTTCCCGGCAGTTTGTGTTAGGGCGCCTACACACTGCTATTGATCTCCATGTGCCAGACACATTCCTGGACATTCAGAGGTTATCTGGCAAACGCACCGGTCACTGTGTTGCTGGTTTTGTCAGCACCAAGCACACTCTAACAGGAACTACTGCTTGTGCTGGCTCTGCACCTATTTCCTGCTCATTGGCTAGTTTGTCCACTTTTTTTAGAAATTGGGGTTTTGCATAAGTGACGGGAAGGATTACTGTTTAAACTTGAATCATTGAACATTAAGTGAATAGGCAGGGATTCCATCTGTTGTTTTTACTAGGTGTTTTCCGTGGCTATTTCTATAACAACACTAGGCTAATTTTGGCTAATTGTTCCTGCCTGGATTGAATCACAAAGCTAAAAGAAGACTTCTTTGTAGATATTTTTAGCTGGAGTAGACGTAGGAGTCACACTGTCTGTGCGATATTGTCTTTCCTGCTCATAGTTTTTCACAACAATGGCAAAGTCATTAAGTCTTATTTCGCCAGAACCCTTTTTTTACAGTCATGTAATTTCTGAAATCCCCTTCATGTAATGGCCGATATGTCGACATTAAAACCCAAAATGAAAAGCTGATGGTTTGAGCTGGTCTGTGTAATCCAGTATGATGCCAATGAAAAACCGCATGGCATGTAAGTGGCAGTAAATAATGGTTTTTCGGCATTCACTTATCGGGAGCTAAGCCCCCCTGTGGGTTAGCTTTCCTCAGGAGGGCTGCCTAGCCTGTGACGGGGGCCGTGGCTCTGCAAGAGGCTTAGGGGCTGGAGCACTAATGCTGGCCAGGCCTATGCCATTGGAGCTGAGCCTGCTCTGGTTACACAAGCGTCCCGGTTTGGAGCGGCTGCGCGGGCAGACGGCGTGAGAAGGGAGTGATGGGTCAGCGAGGATACAGAGGAAGTAGGTCATGTGCACGGAGGAAGTGGGTCAGGGCACGCTGCACGGAACAGGATGGCAGTGGACTTCAGTGGTAGGAAACTGCAGCACACACACACACACACACACACACACGCCATACAACTTACACACAAGTGTATAGCAGACCCCCTTCCTGCAAACACATTAACACACCAAGGAGAGTTCCACTGTGTTGAGGACACAGGACAGAGTACTTGGCAGTTGTACATTCATCCAACTGTTAAACCCAATTTTGTGAGAATTCATTGCCCAGAAAATTGAGTTCTTGTTTTTTCCCCTACGTACAATGCCTCCATGTGTTCTGTTCTGCATTATCTGATTGTTTGAGGTTTTGCTAGGGCCATTGAAATTTGCTGGAGTATTCACTGATTTGAGTTTGTCTGTGTGTGTTCTGTTACAGTTTGTCTTAGGTAATTGTTGAATTATACACACGACTACATTTTAGACAGATCCATGCTTTCAGAGCTTAATATTTGAGAATCCTTACAGCACTAATAGACTGCGGCTGCACCCACACAACCGCAAACACATACTCTCACCCTCACTCACATACTCACTCTCTCCCTCCCTCGACTGCACATTCCAAGCTTGCCTCAATTATCAAGCCTTCAGAGACTCTGCCTTTGTGATGAGCAATGTCCAAATTCCAGGTGGATGATGTTTGGTTCCAAGATGTTTTGTTTTTTTGTAATGTTTACGTCCAAGTGCATTATATTCTGCCTATCACAGAGACACACCGTCACTCTGTCCGTCTATCTCTGTCTATCTCTTTATCACACACACAAAAACATACACACACACACACACAGCCCTGACATGAAGACAATGCTCACATGTTGACATGTGAGTTGTGAGTGCTTAGTTTCATACACCAAAGGGCATTGACCTAACTGTGGCATTTAATCTCCCCTTTGTTCAGCCAAGCTTTCTGCTCCCCTGGTTGATCCGAACTGCCAGCTATTTATCCTCTGAAGTGTCTGTCTTGGTTGTGGCCCTGATCTGGGGTAGATGGGTAAAGATGCAGTTTGTGATTTGGTTTTGTGAAAGGTTGCTAATATTGTAGCTCAACTGCCAACTAAATTGCACCCCTTCCTTCCATGCTCCTGAAGCACTGTGTTGATTGGTTGTGATTGTTTATGACTTGGTCTGAGCCACCATGTTTGTTTCCATTTACAGAGCCAAGACTGATATTATCGCCCAGAGGTTTTTGAGCACAAACCCCGAACAAACAGCTAGAGGGCCATGAGGAGCAATTTTCTGGATTTGCCAAAAGCATATTAGATACAAAATCGTGGACTGTCCCTTTAAAAGATCTTTCTTTTCTCTTTCTCAGTTACAATGATGGTTGCTCAACCATGCTGATCGGAAATGCACGCCTGGTGTGGACTTGTGTAATTGTGGCCTGTACCTTGCGGTTAGGCTTTCATTAGTATTATCACATGGATCTATATGAGGTTGACCTCAAGACACATCTTTGCAGCGTATGTAAGGATTTATTTAGATTGGGTTTGCATAGTCTAGTATACTGACTAGTATACTGATACTTCAGGATATGTGCAGGTTTGTTGTTGATAAAAACAAGCTGACCCCTTGGAGGAAGCAGAAGCGTGCAATGACATGCCACTGTCTGTTTGAGCAGCCACGTGGGAATGAGGAAGTGAAGCAAAGCACTTACGGGAAACCTGCTTGTGGCAGGGGGAGGGGCTGATGGGAATGCAGAGGATGCAAGATGAATGAAAGGTGTGGCAGAGAGAGTGAGAGTGTGTGTGTGTGTGTGCGTGTGTGTGTGTGTGTGTGTGTGTGTGTTTCTGCCTGCCTTGCTTAATATGGTGTTTCCGAATAATATCCGGCTTATGTGTTTCACTATAACTGCATTCCAATGCCACACTGTTCTATCTTGACAACTTTGTCCACCGGATATTGGCTTTGAATTGGCCAATTCTCGTTTTGTTCTGTTTACCTTTTTGTGAGACACTGCAACTTCTTGTTCTTTTTTTTTTCTTCTTTGTACACTTCCTCCCAATCTTCTTCTTGGGCCTCTCTTCCCTCTCTTTACCCTTCTCAGTTGTGTCTGTACTTGATTGTTGTTACGGTGGTATTTACAATAGGGTGACTCACAAGGGTTTGTCAACATCCTGTTGTTTGCCCAGGGAGGCCTAGGGGCCATTGATGCTGGGGGCCCCGCCCCAGTGAAGATTGACAGGAATCTTGTTGTAGTTGCCATTCCCACTAAATCACCAACTCCATGTTTGTCTATTTGCTTCAGAGAGAGAGAGCAGCCTGACCTTTTCTCTTAATAGCTAATCTGGCCAATAAACTGGGAGTACTTGAGTAAGGGGCTAAGAATGCTACCTACCCAGCACATACAGAATGAGAATAAGCCAGAGAGAGAGGGGGGGGGGGGGGGGGGGAGTGAGGGAGAGAGAGGGAGATAAAGAGAAGTTTGACAGTGACAGAAAAGTGAAAAAGACTGCAGGAGACAACCGTGGGAGAAATTGTAGTCAGTCTTCTCCTGGGTTTCTGCTTGTCCCAAGGAATGGAATGTGTGTGTGTGTGTGTGTGTGTGTGTGTGTGTGTGTGTGTGTGTGTGTGTGTGTGTGTGTGTGTGTGTGTATGCTTGTGTGTGTGCATGTGCATGTGTGTGTGTGTGCATGTGTGTGTTTGTGTGTCTGTGAGTGTGTACATGAATTTTCCCCCATGGGATCCTTAGTCTTAGATACACTCTCACCCTGCAAAGTTCTCATGATGGCATTTAATTAAGGGCACTCTGAGGCCGCTAAAAGGTCTGCAGGCAATGAAAGGTCAGGTGAAATTGCCCCAATCACAACAATGACTGAAAAACAGGTGGATACAAAGAATACCTATAATTATGAAGGGAAGTCCTTTGCAAATAAATGCCTTTAAAGCCATCTCTCTCTTTCTCTTTCTCTCTCTCTCCCCCTCTCTCTCTCTGGCTGTCTGTTTCTCTTTCTCTATCAATGTACATTACCCTTACAATCCCTGTATCTTGGAATTACGTAAAATTACAACAGCAACAACTTGCCTTTATTGCTAAGACTACAATCTCAAACACATTGTGGGCCATTAAGAAACGTATATAAACTACTGATAACATCAGCTCTTTTCGTATATGTGAGTCTAAAGTACATGTTATGTATGTTTTTGTGTGTGAAAATGTACACTGTGCAAGTGTTTGTGTGTGTGCATATGCGTGTGTGTGTGTGTGCATATGCGTGTGTGTGTGTGTGTGTGTGTATGCTTTTGTGTCTGTGTGTGTGTATGCCTGTGTGCATGTGCATGTGCGTGTGTGTGTGTGTGTGTGTGTGTGTGTGTGTGTGTGTGTGTGTGTGTGTGTGTGTGTGTGTGTGTGTGTGTGTATGCTTTTGTGTCTGTGTGTGTGTATGCCTGTGTGCATGTGCATGTGCGTGTGTGTGTGTGTGTGTGTGTGTGTGTGTGTGTGTGTGTGTGTGTGTGTGTGTGTGTGCTTGTGTGAGTGCATGTGCATGTGTGTGTGTGTGTGCATGCGTGTTTGTGTGTGTGTGTGTGTGTGTGTGTGTGTGTGTGTGTGTGTGTGTGTGTGTGTGTGTGTGTGTGTGTGTGTGTGTGTGTGTGTGTGTGTGTGTGTGTGTGTATGTGCATGTTTGCTCTCTGATGGGGCTGGTGGGAAGATTACACAATACACCCGGTTCTTTGAAATTGGAGGAGGAGGGTCTCTGTCCCCGCTGCACTTTCTCTTTCCGTTTCCCATAAGCTGCCATAAGGGTGGGAGCCAAGGGGAAGCATGACTGACCAAGTGAGAACAAAACTTAACCCATTCCCCCCTGACAACCCTCACAAAGAGCACAGACCAAAGTTCACAAATAGCTGGCCGAGGCACAGCAACGTAGCATTACCCAAATATCTTTGTAGGAAAGCCGTCATTGCATTTTCAGTCCCCTTCATTTTTTGATGACGATAAAAACCGATATGAAAAGATATGGAAAACTTTCATCTTGAAGGCTACTTGAGGTTAATCCTGCATTTTCCATGCAGTGATTGCTCAACACTGCCTGAAAAAAACCCTATACAACTAATACAATGATATACACACACGTTAATCCCCCAGATTAGACCCCACACAGCAGGGTGTCCATACAAATACTGCCGATATTAATAACTGTCAATAACTCCAAGGTCACAGGAGGTCCTTGTCCTTTCTTGATGTGGAAAGGGCGTCAATCTTTTTGCCGACTCGCATGGATTTGGTCTTGGTCAGAGCTTTATTGCTTAGGTCAAGCTTCTGTATACATCTACCCTCGCTTCCATTTGCAGTAATGAAGTCTCTTCTCCTTCATGTGAATTGCAACTAGGCTACCAAGCACGGGCGTCCATGTCTCGATTTCTTTTTTTCTTCTCTGTCGAACCCCTGGCCATAGCTGTCCACCAAGGACAATAAAATGTATGGTGTCACCAGGGGAGAATGGAGTAAAAGATCTCCTAGATAATATACCGAAGAATGGTCCCCACAACAAAGGGGTTGTGTGCCATCTACGTATATGACCTTATCACAAACTTCACACCATCTCCAGATCTCTCAGTGAAGACAGCAGTGGGACACAGATCTAGACTATGAGTTTCAGGATGATAGGTGAGTAGGATGAAGTTTTAGACAGAATCCATTCCTCCTCCATCTGCACCCACCACAGTCTTATCAAACTAAAGCCCATCCATCGAATATACTTGACCAAGATCAGGCTGTCTAAAATCAAACCTGGCATCGAGCTTAAATGCGATAGATGTGAGCAGGCTCCAGCTACTTTGATGCACATTTTGGCTCTGCTCCACATTATTTACCTTCTGGAAGCCATTTTGTTTTACTCTATTTGTAAAGCATTAACAACAATCATTGACCCTTCCCCACTCATTGGCCTCTCATCCAAATACATTCCTCTCTCTAACTCCCATAAAAGATGCTCTGGTCCTCGCCACACTAATCGGCAGACGGTTGATTCTCATGGCCTGGAAGTCTACTCAGCCACCTTCTCATATACACTGGATGAGAGATTGAATGAATTGCCCGCCTCCTGAAAAAATTAGATACACATTCTTGTATATTTAGTTCTTGTATGGTTATTTTGGTTAGTATATGTTTATTTAGTTTAAATGATGTTCAAAATACTTGTACAGAGTATATGTCATGTTATGTTATGTTATGTTATACTATGTAATGTTATGTCATGGTATAGGTTGTTGTGCGGTGCCTTGTCCTAAGAATTTCAGTGCCCAGTCTGATCCTGTGTCATTTTTGTGCATCTGACATTAAAAGACTTGTAACTTGTAACAAACCAAGGCAGAGAAATGTCATGTAATTTAGGGGTCATTTATTTCTCAGCGCCAGCAAACTTACTCCTCTACTGGCTCCTCAAGTCTAACTCACTCTTAACTACTCCCATGAGAAAAAAAACCCTCATACAAACATCCGGGATATATGTGTTACTGGGAAGAGCACTGCTCATGGATAACATGCAAATTTGAACAAAAACGGTTTGCATGGTTGCTTCATCCGAAATTCCGGGGAAAGAGCTCTGTCTCACTGACGACACGTGGGATGACTCTTCTGTTGGCTACGCATCCACCTCCCACTGAGAAAATATGCTGTCCGTGAAAAGAGTTTGCTCTTTTGACACATGAAACATGCCTAAAGACTAAACTAGATTTTGAATAAGCCAGTTGTAGTTATTGAACAAATATAAAACAATGTGTCCACTAAGCATGTAGCAAGAGCTGCATGGTAACATTCAATTAACACCAAAATACCAGTTTACCTTTGGGGTCATTGCGGTACATTGTCCAGGTGACGACAGCCCACTGTTAGCATTGGAGTTAGTACAGTGTCATACCAGAGCTATCTGATATAAAACCCTGGAGGGTTTAAGGCATAGATTGGGAAGAGGATTATGTGAGGATTTGGGAGTGTGGTGCTCACGGGGCGCAGTGCCTGGAGAGAGAGAGAGAGAAGTGAGCTGGTAGGTCCTGGTAAGGGGATCGGGTCAGTCCATAGCAGGGATGAGAGTCTGCCAGGAAGGAACTAGACACCTCCAGAAACGCAGCGCTCTTTGTTGACACTCCGGCAAAACTCAGAGCCCTATTGCGACACACGCTGATACAAATGCAAATGTTGCCTCTTCCAGAGAATTCCACCTTCCAGGATGGAAAACATGGGCGAGGCGGCTTTGGAGCGGAGCTCTGCCAAAGATTCCAGGATGTCACGGCAGGACCCCCCATGGTATAATCACCTTAGCTTATACGTACACATTGATCACGATAAACCCATAAGAGCATAATAAAAGTTTGTTAACTGGATTGGGCTTTAGACAAAAGGGCAATCTGTCTCATGTCTCTTTTTCAACTTTGACATATGGCCATTGTCTGTTTTAACCGGTCTTAACCTTTTAGTATGCAGGCTATACTATTGCTTTTTGTTTGTTTGTTTGTTTATTTTGGGGGTGGGGGTGCTGTACATGGGTTCATAGCCTTGAGGGGAAATGAATGAGAAGTCAAGAGTTCAAGTTTAAAAAAATATTTATTGAAACTGTATAAAAAATAAGTTCCTAAATTTACTTTACATTGCTAATTCAGTTGACAGAAAAGAAAAATCCAAGCTGCACTCATGCAACTAGAGGTGAAAACCATGTAAACTCATACACACACTCAATCATTCAAGAACATTCTGAACTGAGACACTCCAAAAAAAATTGTCAGCAGACTTTCAATACTCCATGCATTGAGAGACACAAGTGCTTTGAAGGTTATTGGCAGATATTTACAATTCTGTTCATAAACCCTTAAATATGGTAAAAATAGGATATAAATAATCTGTGGGCCCTTCAGAGTGGAATGAAAAAAAAATTCAAAATTCTCTACAAATAAATAAATCCACATCTTTTGCAAGAAATGACAAAATATTGACCTCACTCAAATAAATATTATTTACACTGTATTGTCTTGGCCTTTTGAGGCTCAAGACAAAAAAATATATTCATATATTTTACATATTTACAAAAATATTAACAAAAGATCAGAACATAAGGTTGTCAGTATTGTATTTGCATTGCTGTGTGCATACGTGACTATATGGGTAGCGGTTGTATAGGGGGGACCATGGGATAGATTGAGGCAGAGAAACAGAGAGAGAACGAGAGAGAGAGAGAGAAAGAAAGGCGAGGTACGTCCGTTTCTGAGTTGCACAGATTGCTCATGAGGTTATCTGGTCAGCATTGAGTAAGTGTTGTTGTGCATAACCGCAGACTGCTTGCTGCAGATTATGGTGGAGGAAAAAGGGAAACCCTAAAGTGTGTTGAAAGAGAACAAGAAGAAGTAGTGGTGTGGCTATTCATTTCAAGTATATCCAACGTCCTCAACAGTAAAAACACACACAGAGAAGGCACTGAACTAGAGGGCCGTGTAACCCCTCACTCTGGCTCTCCCAGGCAGCTCTACAGGTAAGGAGCCTTCCAGACTGCTGTAACTGACAGTAGTACTTTAGCAGCTCAAGTAGCTTACTAACATTCTTAACTTGGTCCGTCACAAAAACAAACACAAGGTACCCACTGCAACTAGTATGACAGACCTCATTTCTGTTACAGTCTGAAAAGATGACTAAAGACTCCCCCCTTTCTTACTAGGCCAAAGTGACTGAAGAGGTTTGGTTCTGCCATCTCTACAGTGCAGGTGTAGTTGGAGGATAAAAAAAAAAAAAAAAAAAAAAAAAATTCTCTCCCCAACCTCCACCCACCCCCAAAAGTCTTTCAGTTCCAATCCCTCCCCAATTTCCAGTCAAGACACTGGCAGCCTTGTACACAGCTGCCAGGCTAAAAAGAAAGCACGCATCTATTGCCATTCTGACAAGTGCGCGTTGTGCGCTCAGTCCATTCTCCTCTGACCGACAGAGGACTGGCTTGGGAGTCACATTTCGGGGCCTCTGTTGGCGAAGGGAGTTCACCGGAGGGCGGCCGTGTTGCCGTGACGGCACTGTTGCCACGGTTACTTGCTTCCCACGTTGACTGTGGGGAAGGGCGTGGACTCGTGCGCCAGGCTGTGCAGGCGGATCTCAGTGCCTTCTGTGCTGAGGGGGGTGGTGGCGTTCTGCATCCACGGGTGGTTGAATATGTCCTCGAAGGACGGCCTCTCAGAGGGCCTTAGGGACAGGCACCACTTAATCAGCTGCTGGCATTCTGGAGAGAAAGAGGAAGACAAAAGGGCGTGTCAATGGTGACTCAACAGGAAAGCAAAGAAGTACTATATCAACAAAGTGTATAACTTGATCAAACAAAGGGGTTACTATAGGGTAATATAGTGTGGGAGAGGCTTACCTGCTGACACCCGTCTCCTGAAGAGCACCTGACCACGAACAATCTCCTCGTCCTGCTCAAATGGGATGTCACCGCAGACCATATCATACAACAGGATACCCAGTGACCACACTGTCGCCGACCGCCCATGGTAACGGTGATGTCTGATCCACTCAGGTGGACTGTACACACGGGTGCCTGGTGAAACCAAAACAAAAATAAACAAACATTAGTCATTCAAAAAGGCACTGCAGACAAAAGGAAATTATATATGAGGCTCATATGGTTCTCTTTTACCTCCAGATTACAATATTAAAATGTAGTAAAACAATTACTGTCTGAAAACTATACATTTACATTTCCAAAACGTAACATCGACATATAATGCAAGTTAATCTGCTGGATCATGTGCCTGTGAGCGTGACACTAGCTGCATGCGTGTGGGAGGGGTGGTTGCCATGTGACTATGTTTACAAACTTTGAGTTGTAACTATTCCCGCTCAGCCCAAAGGGGGGCGCTCCAACCAATAACAACTCATTGACCTCTTTGACGCAACAAAATAAAACAAACAGTATTCTCTTTCCATCTAAGCGGGATGCTTAATGCGGCTTGTTTGAAAAGAATATGACCATGCTAGCCTACACAAACGACAGACAATCTTACTTGAATGCCAAACAATTATTGAATATTCCGACTTGACCCGTAACCAAAACACAACCTTGGGTTGGAATGCAATGACTACACCTATAAAAAATATTGCCGCCGTTTTGTGCCTTAAAATTGTCTGCTTACCGTCAAAATCAGTGTAAACTGTGTCCTTGAGTAGTGCCCCAGAGCCAAAGTCGATGAGTTTCATTTCGCCGGTCCGTAGATCAATCAATATGTTTTCATCTTTGATGTCCCTGTGCACCACACCGCAATTGTGGCAATGCCGCACTGCTTCAAGTACCTGGCGGAAAAAGTTCTTGGCCAGCTCTTCTGGCAAGGCACCTTTCTCCGTGATAAAATCAAAAAGGTCCTTGACGGTCTCCGGTCTCTCCATGACGATGATGAAGCTGTCTGGCCGTTCGTACCAATCCAACATCTTTATAATGCCACGAAATCCATTTCCCACTTTCTTTAGGAGAACGATTTCCATTGGGACGCGAGTACCGTTGGGCTAACATGAAAGAAAATAAATACACAATTAGCCATTCGCTCAACCTTAGTTGGGATAAAATGTGCCTTCTTAAACCAAAACAGTAGGACAAATCGTTTAACGCATTAGTTAATTTCTCTTACCAATTCTCCCCATTCAGTCACCCGATCTTTTGCAACATGCTTGATGGCAATCTGTCAGAAAATAATGAAGAACATTAATCAATACAATCCATGCAACAATGTATGGAGGTACATTTGAATTAAAATCTTTTTTTAAAGTCTTGTGTATAATCTGTATATAAATGATCTGCATTTAAACGAATATCAATCATATTAAAGACCATAAAGAAACCCACCGGCGCTCCGTCAGCAATCCTCAAGCCAGTGTAGACCGTGCCGAAGCCTCCGCTTCCCAAAACAGAGCCGACCTGGTAAATCTTCTCGAAGGGCTCCCTTTCTTTAACTGTAAAACACGAATACAAATATGTTGTTGAATTAAAAGAACATTCTGAATTTCAATCTAACAATATATATAAGCATGTCTACAAATTATATCGATCCTTTACAAAATAAGTTACAGAGGCAAGCGCTCTATTATCAAACAGTCTTGTGACGTTCCCATTGGAGTAAAGCAATTAGCTTGCTAGCTAACGACCGCATTGCTAGCAGACACACCAACAACACAACGTCCTCTAACCTTGATGAACTTGAAGCTGGATTTTCGCCGGCATGTCTACGGTGGAAATATGGGTGAAAGAGTTCAATTTTGATAGAAGCATCCTTATAATCCACAAATCAAATGATTTCCCACGATTACTCCGAAATGTAGGTCGAATTCCAACGTCGAATGCAATGGATGCCGCCGAGTATCCACGTTGCCGAAGTAGGACAAATGCGGTGAAAATCCCTTCTCATATAGCGAAGGTATTCGCGTGGTCCCTGTTCAGTTCGGTCCGTTGAATCACGCAGACTTCGCTCGGTAGTAAATACCAATCACAGAAACGTTGATATAATGGTTTAAAACGGAAACGAAATTTAAGACACGATGTATCCAAGTCCTGCTGTTGTGCTGTTACCACGCTGCGACACCGGCTTTCTGAATCGGTAAAATGGGGGCAGGACAAAATATATATCCATAGTAAGTGGGAGTAACCATTGCATTGAACGTCACTTATTCTCCGCCCGTTATCTTCTCCTCCACCAATGGAAAGACGGTATTCTTTCCAAGAGGACGTCAATCACATATGAAAGTAGAGGAAAATGACGCTGGGTAGACTTGACGTGGCGGGAATTAAAACGCGCCAAATAAAGCTAGACGTTTGTGATTGTGTGCGGCGCATGGGAGAACCCGCGAATTGCAGAGTGATGTTTATTTTGAAAAAAGCAACGACTGGCTGCAAAAAACTGACCGCCGTAGGGGAGCGGGGTTAGACTATTGACGGAAAATAGTTTGTGAACATAAGTTTGGTAGATCAGTGATCAGTTGTTTAAAATAAAAAAAACTATTTCAATTGTTGAACATTAATGTATTTTTGGTTGTTTGATACCCTACAGACTACATTTAAGTGTTTTTTTTTTTTGTCAAACAATGTAAAGTTTACTCCTTTGTTTTTTAAACTATGTCACACGGGACACGTCATAAATGTCATGGGGTGTAAACATATTTTCGTATAAATAGTAGGCTATCGTTCACAAGTGATACCCTAACTTTTTCACGGGATTTGGTTTTATTACGTTGTGGCATGAAAGCCTACATTAGGTAACTGAAGCTGTCCACGATGAAATAGTTTCATCCGATCAGTGTATCCCTGTATTACTTTATTATTTTCTCATTCCATTTATTCAGTTTATTAGCACGGCTATATACCAGTTGTAGACTGTTTAGATAGTCAAACAATGGTTCCCTCACCACTAAAGCGTTATGGAAAATAGGCGCATACCAGGCATTCTTTCAGAATGGGTGGCCGCGATTTCACTCTGTCGCAGGATGTGGGAAACTCGAGATAAAAGGCATCCATTTACCCTTCAGCCCCCTCCCTCACTCCCGTCTTTCCCCGCTCTTATTGTTTGAAAAGTAGTCTGCATCACTTTGCATTGAAGACCATGCAGTCTATAGCAGGGCAGTACACACCATCTTAAAATATGTAACCTATCCAAAAAAAACAATGTAGCTGTTCAACACTTGCACTGTCAGTTTGTTTGTTTTTCAGAACATTAAGCCTAAGCCTAATTCAATTCAATTTTATGTAGGCTATATAGGCTAGCAAAAGGCATAATTATAAACATAAGGACATTCAAAATAGGCTTAATAAAATTAAAAAAACTTAAAACCTTTGATTTTACCTTAAATTTAATTCCACAAACATTGTAAAGTAAATGTAATTGCTTAATTCTATCTGAGAGCATGAGCATGTTTCTCGGTGAGCCATTGAGGCAATTTAGCAACATAATTTCCACAAAGCCCATCTAGAAACAGCATGTATATTTCTAGCTAGGAATAGACCCTTATGTCAGATAAGGCTTTGCTGGTGGGTTCGCTGGCTTGCCTAAGGGGCATCCAGAATGTGTCACAACTCCCCCCCTTCTCGGCTTCTAAGATCATAGGCTCTGCAGTGGGGGTGAGCTGGACTGTGGACCAGAGAAGCGGCGGGTACTGTGTAATGCCAGAGAAATGACAGCACAGCTCGCCAGTGATGTTTGGGTGCCTGCTCAGCACAGATAGAGTGACAGCAACATAGTGCCCCATCTGTCAAATGTTGCTGAGGCTTTTATTAGACCAGCGCTTCTCAAAGCATGCAGCGGAGGCCAGCTCTCCCGTTCCGCTCTCAAGCCTCAATTTTCCCGTCACGCACAGGTTACGAGCCGACAGACCCCCAGCGACTAACCTCTTCTGACATCATACTTCTGTCAGAGTAGGTTCTCTTGTAGGCGTTATTTATGGCCACACCAGTCCTCGCCCACGTTGTTGCATTGGTTTAGAATCAAGGTAAGACTGCAGACTTATAGAACAGTGCCTCCAAGTTCCTTCTCATTTTAGCCAATTGGTCAATGATGTATGGTCATGCTAGTGAGGTTACATTTTTACCAAAACTACAAGATGCATCAACTTCGTTGATTCACTTGGGAAAATACTACATACCCATACTACAAACCACCTCTCCTGGCAAATAAGTCCCAGGCTGGCTTGGTGACCCCTTTCCCTCACCCCCTGACATTCTAATGTCATAGGCTACCTGCGTAACACAAGAGCAGCAACTCATGCTTCCCTTCTTCAGACACACATACACACACACAAACACACAAATAGTCAAGTCCATTCCACAAATAGTTAATTACTATGAGAGAAAGTGCAACAGTCCAACATGCATTTAATTCATAGCTGAATATTTAGTGTATAGGCCTACTTTTACTTAAACAGGGGCTGATCCTCTACAGCAGTTCACTCACCTTTAGCCTCTGTGATCTGCAGTGCTTTCATTAGGTAACGTCTCCTTTTCTTCCAGGACTGGTTGCAGGGTTGGTTGCATGCATTGTTGCCGTTGGCTTTCATAAATTGTGCATAGTCCATGCTGACATAATAGAAATCAAATTTTGTATTTGTACTTATATCATGGTATCGGTCAGTGGTGCCACCACCTGTATGCAAAATACACACATACGTTCCAGTGGCACAGGACGGACTGGCAGTTTGGTTTTGATTAGAAGCATATTGACGGCAGTTATGAACTAGAAGTGAATTGGTGGAGGCAAAATATAACCATGTTAAAGTAAACTTAAAAAACGTACACATCTTTCAAATATAAAACAGAAATCAATGGAGTTTACGTAATTCAACTTTTCAACAACCTTAGCCAGAACTGTGTTGGCATAGTGAGGCAGATGCGGAGCTGGAACTCAAGCTGGTGCAAACCAACAATGCTGCAGGGAACTGATTCTGATCTGATCAATCCGAAGATAGACAATGGACATGTACATTCAAAATATAATAACAGTTCTACTGACAATGCCTGTCTTGACTGCTTCGGTGGAAAGGTAATTCAGCTGCTTGAGATGCTTAAAGACGTACCTGAGGAACGGTATGACAGAAACATTGGTTCTGATAACATGAGTGGCTTTAATGAATATTCATAAAGACTATACGGATAGAGTTTTGAGGAAGTTTGACTCAACAGGGACCAGGAGTGTCCTTATCGTAAGGTAGGCTGAGTTTCATTCTTTTAACAAGGGTGTGTAAAATCAGGGTTGGGTTCCTGTTGGTCCATATAATGAGCTAGCAACCAGAAACACATTTTTGTGTACATTATTTATGATGATTGATTATTTGACATCCATGGATGCTTGCCCTCTGTCATTTGGTTCAGTGTTAGCTGGCATCTGAGTGATCTAAAATAGAACGAAAACATGGTGTACGGCTGAGTTTTACTTCAGTGTGAGAGTGTAATTTCATCCCTAGTTCTGAGCCTAACTCCACTCACTCATTTAGGAGCTGAGAGGGGCTGAGCAAACTTTTGTGAATGATGAGTACCAATCAGCAAATGAAAAAGAGACTCGCCCTTACGAGCAGGGGCTAGGGGAGTCTGACCGCCCATTTCATGGCGTAGATAAGTCCCAAACTGTCAGTATTTGCCTGGCAAGACTGATGATGATTTCAAACAGTAGATGGTTTTTCATAAAGATATGAATTGTGTGAATATTAACACCATCATTGATGTTTCATTACAGTACAGGCATATCATTGAGTTTACAGTTCAGAAAACACATTTCAGGATGCACTTACACTTTAACTCATCAGGATGCACTTGCACTTTAACTCAAAGCTAAGGCTAACGGCTAAATGAGAGCCAAATAAGGTTTTGGCTGGAACACTCTTTTTAAACTACGATAAAGAAGGCTGAGTTAAATAAGATAATGTTCCAATCAACTGATTTATTTTCAAACGCAGCTTGTATTTCAGTGCAGTCTTTGTCACACTGATCCTCAGGCTCTCATTAACTTCTGTTTACGTCAATAGATGTTTCACTCCAACAGCTTAAGCCCTGCCTATCCCTGTTGTTAATTCAGCCCAGGTCAAGTCCTGTGCCCCTCCACTCTGTTGGATCCATCAGGCAATTGAATGGCCAGCAGATTGCTTTGCCACCCTCACCACCTTACGACACTGACCTGTAAAACAATCAAGAATGTCTACCACTCCCCCTCACAGCTGTCTTGACACCACGCATGGGGTGCAAGTGAGAAAAGCAAGTGTGCCTTGCCTGGAGGAGGCTGAGAGGCCATAGGGATCCCCTGCTCTTCTCTTCTCCAGTCACTGCGGTTACATGTATTCGAATTTCTGGCTTTCTGGATTTAAATCGTAGATCCATTTCATGTAACCACCAATATTCGAATTTTTGAGCTCCGACTAAACTCCGATTTACACCCCAAGATAACTCAAACGGAGTTGGTTGTTAATCGGAGATTTCAAGGAGTTGTGAGAGAAATGCATTGTCTATCGTGTGTAGAGGAATAAATAATAATAAATAATAATGAATACCCTTCTAATGTCATCACCTTTCAGCGCTCTTAAAAATAAATGGCGATGTTGGATGTCAGGTCCTATGAATAGTGGTGGCTGGTACTGTTGTTGTGGCTCTGACCTTTGTTTTGTGATGTTGTCATGCTGGGATGGGGTGGGAGAGGGGGGGTGTGGGCTTCCTCACATGACTGATGCATAGGGCTGCAGGAATGGTGTGAACACAGGTGCCTGTAATGGCTTAACCAGGCAGAGCGAGTGTCAAAGATTACCCAGCAATTATGGGTCTGTGAAGGCTGCTCTTTAGAGAAACTCCTCAATAAAATCAAGGAGCACACTAACAGATTCAGAGAGTTCGCTCCCCCGTTTTTGAGAGCAGTGGAGCGGGGCCTGCAGAATGATACTGCCAGAGGAATCCCCTCTTGGAAAAACATCCTATTTGTCAGAATTTGCCAGCCTTTTTTGTGTCCTTTCTGATCATTGGTTCCGTAGGCTTGAGTTGTCGATATGAATCAGAATCAGAATCAGGTTTAATTGGCCAAGTAAGTTTGCACAAACAAGGGATTTGACTTGGTAAAGTGGCTCTCAGTGTGCTTTCACACTACTGAGTTACTAATCTATAGTATTTATGTGTGTTTCAGTGATTAGCAAATTGGAGTTCCTCATTCGCCTCCCAAGCACCGCACCCACCCCCTCCCCGCCCCCTCAACACACAAACTCACCCTCTCTTTTTTTACTGCCAAATCACTGATGTCTCTGACATGCAGCTAAATAAAGCAGAGGGGGTCTGGTGAAAGTCCCACCCAAAAAGGAGGTGAGGAAATTTGTATTTTTAGTAGCACACTGAAAGGTCAGCTTACTTCCCGGGGTCACTTCCAGTGTGGCCTCCGTCGCTCTCTTCAGGTAGCACAAAACCCCATAGGCCCCCAAAGGTCTTGACCAGGGGGGGAGGGCGAGGGAGAGGGAGACATGGGTAAGGTCGCTAGTGGACATCAAAGCCCAGGGATATGTGGGAAAGGGTCAGTGAGCTCCCAGGGTTCATGCAGGGTCGGCTTTCATGTCAGCAAAAGAAGGGGTCAGGGTGAGAAGTCACAGACATACCTGTCCAGCAGCACCGAGGCTCTATTCCAGGAAATTACCCCCCCACTTGTCTCAATTAGAGAACTGGCCCTGAAAGCCAGGCTTTGTTTAAAGAGAGTAGATAGGCAAGTGAAGGTCTGCAACTTGGTTTCTGCTGGTGGGAGAGTGGGGGGTGAACAGGATTGATTAAGGTCAGTTGAAAGGGGGGCCCCAGACCACCGTTCTTTGCACTGGTCTGTTTGTTTGCTAAGACTGTCAGTGAAGCGGACGTAAATAACACCAGATAACATCTCATGGTCAGGCCTGATTGATATTTTTAGTGACATGTGATATCAGGCTGTTTATATTTTGATCTCTAAAAAAGTAATTTGCTACAATAATAGGATGTTGCCCTATGGTCATACTCAACCAACACACTATGGCCTTATTATTACCTTGACATCCACAAGGACAGATTAGGTCACATAGATTTTCTTTTTTTAAAGGTCTCTGAAGCTTTTTTTGCTGAGGTAAGTATTATTTTACTGGCATTCTGGATTATTATAGTGCTTGCAAAGCTTCTTACTTTTCTTATTATAATGCTTGTCAATTTTCAACAATCAACTGCCACTGCTGCAGTCTCCGTAGCTCTCCCTTTCTAACTCAATACTGGACAGATTTGGATCATTTTTGTCTCTAGCAACAATCTGAACCCCAAAAGATCTAGAAATAGGGTCCAGATTGGAAGGTCAAGGAAATGTCCCTTTAATATCTTTATCAACTTCCCCATCTCTTTCTTAATTTATCTAGGCCATATGCGCTGAAGTAAAAAAAAAAATGCGCAGCTATGCACTTTTCAACCTAGAACCGTATTCTCCCCTTGACTTAAGTCTGTGATTTGCTCGCCATGAAGGAGGTTATACACTTCAGGTGGAGCGACCTCAAAATCTGGGCATTTCTTATGTTAACATCATTTACACGTATTCTGCCCTTGATAGGTACGCTTTTCAGTTACAGTATGTGATGTAGTAAGTCACACATCACTACAAGGCGAAACACCACTTTGTGTTTGAAGTCGAAAGTAGTCCTAGTTAGTAGTTGCAAAATCACAATGTTTGCGTTTGGTTTGAAACTACAGAAATAACGTCATGTTTATTCCATTACAATGTAACATAAGTCAGCATACTACGTTAAGTTATAATAGGCTACATTGTTAAACAGAAAAAAAAGTTTTAATAACGTTCACATGCAAAGCATGCATGGTAACTTTATTATTATTCCTAGTCTTCTTATTCTTTCTATCAACTTCTGTGAATAATTCAGCTTGAACCGCTGAAGATACATGTTGTTCAAACTGTTGCCCTCACATGGCTTTGCTTTTCTCTAGCATGCATTAAATATCGTTTCAAATTTTTCTAATCTTGTTGCTGTATATTTGTTTAAAATGGTCGTTTATTACATTTTTTCTTTATTTCAGTAATGCAAATCTAATTTGTGTCAATAATACAAGACACAAATATCAGTGCTTGCAAAATAACAAAAAAAGCTTGACGAATGTAAGAAGAAATTAGTTTATTGGATTAAAATCACAAACTGCTTCTTTAAAGTCTGTTAATGGCATAACCAGCACTATGTAGCTAGAGTTAACTTAATCATATATCACCTTCCCTCCCTAAAGTTTGAGGGAGGACTACAGGTTGAGGCCCCAGTGAAGGCAATAATTGCTGTGGTATCCAGATTATAATACAAACCTGTTCTTGCCTAATCTTTGTAACCTACTGGACTCTTTAGTTGTTATTGTTCACTCACCAACCATCGTTTGTGAAGATGATCTAATGGCCAACAGGACAAAACCTTTGGACTGTTCGAGACAACAACTGCCATCACACTGTTTTGCTCTTCTCTACCTCTCTCTCTTTCACATCTTTTCTAAACAAATCTTTCTAATATTTGACTGAAAAATATATATGTTGTGCTTTTGCAAGCAGTAGTAAATTCCTTCAAGAAATGCCAAATCCAGTTATTGTTATTATTTAGTTTGGTCTAGTCAGCTGGATTTCTGTCCCACTCTTATCAGTGCATGCCACTCACAAAGGCAGGCGCCAGCTCTTGGCCTCACACCAGTCGAGGCTGTGTTGTCCCCCTGGCTACTGTAATGGTTTTAAGGGTCACAGAGCAGCAAATTGTCCTCTGGAATGTGATTCAATTTGAGAAGACCAGGAATTTGCTGAACCAGGGAGAGGGACTAGCTCATGCCACCGTCTAGCTGGGGGTGGGTCCGCAGCATTATCGCCATGGAGAACAAACAGCAATAAAGCCATGCTGCGATGTTACATTTTCCCCTTAGACATTCACACTTTCTCAGTACGTTGTCACAGTAGGGAAGTCTTGTGATGAAGGGATCTTTTGTTGTTTCTGCAGTCCTCATAGACACACTGTAAGTCTAGACATATTTTCCCATCCCGGTCATTCCACTATTTGTATCTTGTACGGGGCTCAAACAGTATTTCTGTTTTACGTTGGCTTTTTCTCTCGGTCCAAAAACAGAGGGGGGTTTTCCCATGCTTAATATCCCTGCTCACTGCTTGGCTTCCTCAATTCCTAAAAAAAGAGAAAGAAAAGCGGTGATGTCACCCCTGAAACATCCCATTGCAGCATAATAGGCCACTTCCTTGTGTATTGTGGTGGGCTCTTTTAATGAATAGAACTTGAAAACATAGCCGTGTGAAAGCAGCCTCTTCAGTGAAAGCTCATCAACACTGAAGATGACTGAGTCAAGATGATACATACAGTACGTCCATATGTAGCTAAATAGGAGAAAGACAGTATGTGTGTGTGTGTGTGTTTGTGTTAGGGGAACACAGTACTCCAGCATCCCCCCCCCCCAAAAAAACCCAGCTGCTATATGTAAACACAAAAACAGCACTTACTGCTAAAACTGAACTTTCTATCTTGGGTTACTGTAGAATGTTGGTCATAATAATAATAATAATAATAATAATATAAATAATAATAATAATATCATCAGTATCATCCATACTTACACCATTGCGTAAGGTAAGACTAAGTGTTATCTTTATATCCTATGATTAATCTTATGCTTTGCTCCATGTTCTGAGACCAACCCCATCATAGTTCCATATACCCCCCGAGTACTTGAGTTTGTCAGGAAATGATTACTCGATTTGTAAAATGATGTGTGTGTGTGTGATTGTATTTGTGTGTGTGTGTGTGTGTGTGTGAGAGAGAGATACTGTATTGTCTTTTGCATCCTGGGCTGCCGGATTCCTACAGCTCAGACACACCACGGCCACACATGTATGGACACATGTTCCGAAATGACTCACAACCCTCACATAGCCCTTCCCAGCAGAGGTAAGGAGAGCTCAGGAATGTTTGCAGCAAGGCAGAAGGGAGGATGGGTGATGGGGATTCTGTTGTTTTAATGTTCATGTGTTTAAATGTGCTTGAGCAATACACTTTACTTACTGACTTATTTCCCTGTAGTCTTCCCGACCCCCACACAGACACACAGACATACACACACACACACACACACACACACACACACACACACACACACATGGATTTGAGTGGTATGTGCATAACTAAACATGGGACTCTTCAAAACATGGATATCTGTCTTTTGGGTGTTTCCCCTTGGCATTTGCAGTGCACTATCTTGAAGCACTCCACCCAACCCAACATACCAACCCACCCCTTGCAGAGAAGAAGTTTAGAGAAGGCGTGAGGAATGACAGAAACACGCCTAGCATGCTTATTTCCCTGTAAAAATAATTTACTTAAGTTTTGCTTTTTTTCATTGATTTGCATCTTTAGTCACACATGAAAAGCACACGTTCCCCACTAACAACAAAAGCAGCCACAAGTACCGCAAACCCACAGGAGCAGTGGTGTTGCACGTGAAGGCGATGGTCGTTAATGATGACCGATGAACGCCGATTGCTAATTTCTTTTTGTGATCAACAGCAAGCTTTTCATTTTCCCCTTCTTCGGAAATTCGTTTTTTTCCCCCTCACAGCTGCAATGTCCCTGGGACTCTGAGCGAAGGAGTAAATGGGAGGCGATGCACATGGAGAAAATAATGGGGCACAAATCACTCTCATTTTTCTTGAGGCCAAGAGATGATGGCCTGGAGAGAAATAAGAGAGAACGTTTTCAAAAGCACTTATTTGAGCAGTTATTTCAGAAATTGACCATGTGTGAGAGGGATGATGGGCCTAGGAGAGTGAAAATTGAAAGGGTGAGTATTGACTGTAATGGGTTAAAAAGGAAGAGAAAGGCCGTTTGATAAAAAGGGCAAAGATGGTTTGATAAAAGCAGCTCGTATTAAGCGCTGTATGGTCATGGTTGGGATTTGTATGGTAGACTTTTCTATAAAAGCTGATTTTCACCCAAATCGAAACCTTTGCTGCTCTTAATTATCGCTATTTCCTTCCCCTATTCAACAAACAGGAATCAAGCTATCTTTCAGTCTGCCTACAGTAGAGAGAGCAGAGCTGAGAGTCCACTTCAGTGTTGAAAAGCGAGGGAGGGAGCTCACGTTAAATCCCGACACGCTGTTTGCAGTCGCCAGAGAAAAGCTCCAACAATATGCCCCTGGTTTCTGCTGGTGAGGTGCTCTGTTTATACACATGCTTCCCCAGCACATGGCCAGTGCTCGCAGTCAGGTCACTTTCTCCCTCCACCCACAACAGTCAGGCCAGCGCTAAGACCAGGCCCAGACCTCCGCATCCGTGGAACCTCCCGGGGGCCACAAAACTCCCGGGTAAACAATAGCCCTTCTCTCACTCTCCGTCGATCGCATGACTAATCGCATTAAACAGAGGCGTAACTTTCCTGTTGTCCCACAGCCTACAACCTACACCTCCCACCACCGCCACCACCACCACCACCACCACCACCACCACCACCACCCTCCGCTCCTGTAGTGTAAACGCGTAATCGCTGGAAAACAGAAACGATATGCGTGGAACAAAGACTTGGGAGAGCTGGAAAAGGTGTCCCTGCCCATGTTTACATTCACAGAGCCCTGACGTCAGAGCAGAGGCCGACGCAGGTAAGTGCCCAGTGCACCCGGCTCAACACACCGCCAGCCTGCCAGCCTGCCAGCCTGCCAGCCTGTGTTTACTCCACAAGCCCAGGGAATGAATTGCATTTATGACTCACAACGAGAGAAAGAGAAGGAGAGGGAGGGAAGGAAAGAGAGAGAGAGAGCGAGGGAGGGAGTCTTTATTTAGGACAGATGCACTGGCTTGGAGCGCTGGTGGGTCAGGCAGGAGAGGAAACTTGAGATGGAGTCACACGTTGGGTTTACGCCAACGATTCCTAATAGACTCTGCTGTCTTTGTTAACCTTCTCATATCACAGTAGCGCTCTCTCGCCCTTTAAGCCTGTGGTCTTTGCCTGGCCCTCCTTTTCATGTAAAGCATGGGCCCGCTTATCTGGAAGGGTGCTTGGTATACCTTTTTTCCATGTGATACCCATCTGTTGAATAAAATGGTTAATCCGCTAACAAACTAGCATGGATTGTATGTTTCAATTCATTATATTTTTACATTTCAGCCATATTGCAATTGCCAGTAAGATATTAAATTAGCATGAAATTCAATTAACTTAAATAAAAGCAATAATTACTGAGCTATAAAGTTGTGATTTCTTTACTTCTGAGAGAGTCAAGATTAAGAATAGTGCAGATGTATTGCCTATTTATAACAAGTATGAATTAGAGGATTTTATTACAGCTGTTACATATCAACTATTAACATACATAATAACAGAATGACTTCCATGATTTCAGACAGCTCTCTTTCTTGCATAATGAGTAAACCCCTTTAGCTTGGCCTGGAGTGGAACGACCCTTGAACTCAGGTGAGTTGTAAGCTGGTATGAACTTTAGACCGCCTACCTACACACAGTCCACAGCAAGTTGGTTCAGATTCCACATTCCTGCCCCAAAGAATCTTCCACTATTGAGCAACACTCATTCAACATCTATGTTCAGTGGGCCACAGTTGTACAACTGCTGGGGAGGGTAAGAGCCTCCCTTGAGGCTGCCCTGTGGACCTGTTCCACTGGGTTGATGGTGGTTTAAGCATGCTATCATACAAATGCTATGCTGAATGCTATGCTAAATGCTATCCTGAATTTATTGCCTCCAAGTTTAGGCCTGCCATGTTGCTAACCCCTATATGCTATGGGCAGGTAGTGAAATATACACAATGCTGGTGAATTATACACAATGTGACTTTGTGTCAATCAATCTATGGCCAAAACTAAGACTAATAATCTAGTTGTGAGGAAGTACAATACATATTTTAAAGGGTAAGGGGAATTACATTTTTCAGGACTATTATTCAGCAAAGTGTTTTGGTAATCACAGATACACTTCAGATTCTGCTTCAGCTTCAGCTTTTTTCAGCTATGACGTCAAACATTCTTGGTAGGAGGAAGGAGAGACAAACTACCTATCCACCTAACATTTCCAACTGGGAATGCCTCTGCTCAGGGCCGCTAGTAACACATCACGAGCACATACTCAGCCTTTGAAAGTATGCCTTATGCCGTAGATTACATTCTGCATGAAGCATCCAACATCCTGAGGCGCTTGCATTTGGAGGTCATTTTTATTAATACTTCTACTGAAAGGTCACAGAGCAACCGCTAGCCATGCTGGGCAGGAATGCCTGCAGGTCAGGGCAGTTCAGACAGAGGGATTGGCAGCTTGCATGGCAGCCGGCTAATGTTTTTCAGGAACACCGAGTTTTCGAGGACTCGGTGCCCACTGAGGTGTTTGAAGCACTCAAGAGTTGAGGGATGCAATTGAAACAGACGAGCAGGTGCCAGACCAGTGTAACATCCATAAAGGGTGGTCCCAAAGGAGGCGGTGCAACCATGGAACGTTTTCACGAGAGCACGCGTGACACCCTCGACAAAGTCAAAGAGTCACAGTTCTCATGCATCTTCATTTATTATTATTACATATTTATTTAACCAAGCTGTGGTCAACATGTTTTTCAGGTAGGGGACTCTGGTTTGGTGAGTTTAACTCTTAGTGGAACATACATAAACTTTATTCTTTGTACACAAACTTTTTACATAAACTTTATTCTTTGTCTTTTCTACTAAGCTGCTCTAAGGTCCTGCAGCTTTTTGCATTATCTTCTTAAAAAAAGCTATCTTATCACATTTGGCTGAGGAAACATTGCCTCTGCTTCCACCACCTTCCTCCCATGTGTCCCTCTGCCTGTCTTATCTCCACCCAGACCCCATAAGCGCTGAGGAGAATAAGGTTAGGGTTGCTGCCCTAGAGAGCTGAGGAAGAGGGAGATAGAGAGGTAGGTACAGAGAACAGCTGCAGAGTAAGGTATGTGTTATATAAACACTCCCCAGACAGGCTGCTAACTCTGGACCAGATTTGGCCTGGTTCTGGCGTGAGTCTGCTACCTGGGGGGAACTGTAGTAAAAAGAAAAGCTGCTTTTGCAGCTGGCAGGACTTGAGGGGAGGAGCGGTATGTAGAACTTAGTGGGGAGTCCTCCGACCCTGAGCACATGTGTTCACCACACTGTCATCCCTGATCTCACCAGCCTTCGAGGCCATCCACGGAGACAAGGAAAAACTCAGCAGGCCGGGCATACAGCCATTGTTACCCTGCTCCAGTGCTAACAATCACGGAATCAGGGACAGTTAGAGCCCACAATGAAGTCATGCTGCTTTGTGAGATAGAGGGGAGGGGGGGGTGCTCAATCCCCAAGTCCACTTACTTGGGAATCAGGTCAGCATTGTTGCCAAACCTTCGCTGACACTTTTCCAAGAATCCGTGAAAAGAGAAAAGAAAAGTTCACAGTGGGTTCCCCAGCCAGCAAGGGCCCCAAGTGTGCAACCACTGCACTCTGCAGGGAGTCTATTAGCCAAGCACAAACTTCCCAGGATGTCCAATAAGTGCCTGAAATAAGGAAACTGTAGATGAGCTATGGAGGTAGTTTTTAGACGCACGGCATATGAATCAGTGGAAACAAAAGACCTGTGTAGATGAAACGGAAGCTCCTGGTTCCCATTTTCAGTGGAAACAGAGTGTAGTATCAGTGATAGAGGCGTTGGATTGCGGTCACAGTGACATACTAAGGACACCCATTCATTCAGGGCCAGCGCTTAGGAAGAGGAAGTAATTCTATTACTGGGCAAGGGCAGGCTGGGGGGATTTTCACTCTCTCCTTCCAAACAGAATATGTAAACAACCTAAACTGTCAGGTGGACGCAACCATCTCCTAGCAACATACAAATGTTTGATCCTTCCTGTTAGAGGGACATTTGGTCAAGCTATCGGAGGGGCACATTACAGTGTTTGAGCCTTGCGGTGACTCACCTAAGTAAATATATACAGTCAACACGCTAAGTATATCCTTGCCCATTCACGTCCATGCTCTCCTCACCCATAGCTACACCAAAGCAAACAAACTTGTGGTCGGGGTTTTGTTTTGTTGTTGCCTTTCCACCTGCTGGGTAATTGAGTGCACGGCATTAAACCCTTCTGCATCGTTTGAAGGGGCTGTGGACCCCCTGATGACAGAAAGCTTTGGACCCCCCAAAAAAAGATCTCAAACTCTGCAAGCGCTCTTAATGGGCCCTCATAAAAAGCCGTTCTCTCTCCCTGCCCACTCAACGCTAATCCCCCAATACGAGGATATGCTTCAGGGGAGTATTATGAACGCCGCCTACTCATTTGACTATAGCTCATAAGCGCAGGGGTTGTGGAATCTTTTAGCAGCATCCGTAGAAGCCCAGGAGGCAAAATGAGAGGCACTGTGAAATGTCAGAGAGACAAGATTAGCCTCGAAAAAAATTCCTGAGAGAAAGACAATGTTTACATATGGTTGTAGGAATGACATCCCCCAAAAAGCGCTGAAAGATGCAAATGAACAAAAGAGGGCTGTGGTGAATCACCGCCTGAGAAAGGGTTAGGTGAATAGTTTTTTGGGGCAGGGCATGCACTGAGGGAGGGATAGTGTGGGAAAGGGCTGGTATATAGTACACTAGGATTGCTTGACATTTAGCTTGCAGGCACACACACACACACACACACACACACACACACACACACACACACACACACACACACTCACACACATTCTTTCTCCTACTCTCACTCTCTTTCTCACAAACTCAACAACAATGAAAATGCAAGCACACACATGTTCTTACACATTCTCTAATTTGCATACACTCTCTCTTTCTCTCTCACACACACTCACACACACACACACACACACACACACACACACACACACACACACACACACACACACACACACACACACACACACACACACACACACACACACACACACACACACTTACTCTCTCTTTTCATCTTACTCTCCAATAAACACAGACTCTCGTGTCTGGCCTGTGGCCTCCTGTGTCTTGACTGTAAGGCATGTCACTGAACCACTTGTATCTGCCATGTTAAAGGTTGTTAAATCAATAAAACCATTCTTTGGCCTTTTGCCCTAACCTTTATACACAGCAGTGCAGTGCAGTGCCACGTCACAGTGTACTCGTACATGCTGTTCGTATGGTGAAGGTAAACACCTGACGATTTCTGCCAAGTCACCATAATCTCACCACACCCATTGTAAACATTCAGAGAGTAGTACTCACAACAACACCAGATACACAGACCGGATTGGGCAGCATTTTTTTTGTCTATATCAAACTATTTAATATGCTGAAGAATTTTCACACATAACGGTTACCTGACAAAAATTTTCCTTAGAAAAGGGAGGTGTGGTTATACAGTTGTGGCTGTTGTGGTTAACCCTGGGGCAAACAGTAGCAGCAGAAACTCAAAGCAACATTGTGTAGTTCCTAAAAAGCATGCAAACACCTTGCAAACACCACCAACAGCCCAGTTGGCACTGAGTAAAAACTTGCTAACTAGCGTCTTTCGGTGAAATTGTTGGCGATGTTGAGCTTTTTTCTCATTTCCGCGGGGTGTTCCGACCCAATCCACAAAGCTGCATAGTGCACAGCCTGGATGGCTTGTGGAAACGATAGGTGTGTTTATTTGTCCTTCACTTGACCATACACTATCCATATGAATAAGAAGATGACACCAAAAGGAGTTGCTCCTAAAATCATATCTCAAAAAGTGGCAAATTGTGTTTCTTTAAATCAGTGGTTCTTAGAGGCACCCAGTGCAACTTTCGAGGCTTAAAAATAAACATTCAATTTCTAGTCTTTTTTACACGTAGTAAGTTTCAATAACTCCATACCATTACATATCGTCATTCAAGGAGCAAAGATGAGACGTCGTCGTATGGTGAGAACTGATAGAAAATCGATAACAACAACAATCGCCGCCATTTTCTTTATTTTTTGTAACCTACAATAAATACAGCAGGATTCCAGTCAATGGAAAAATGGCCTCTCCCCACCGGCGATTGTTGTTGTTTACGATTTTCTATCAGTTCTCACCACACAACGACGTCTCATCTTTGCTCCTTGAATGACGATATGTAATGGTATGGAGTTATTGAAACTTACTACGTGTAAAAAAGACTAGAAATTGATTTTTTATTTTTCATTGAATGTTTACATAAAGTTGCACTGGGTGCCTTTAACCTTATTGGAGGTACTGAGCCCTGCAAGCTTCATCAGTGCATTCGACGAACCCTTCGTAATTTGAAAATTAAATAGGATTTCTTCAAAACGTAGGTATGTATAAAAACGCCCCGACATTGCTAGTGTGAACCGGGCTATACTGTGTGTGTCTTGACCCCTGCCTAACCCC
The DNA here is from genome assembly GCF_963457725.1 of Sprattus sprattus. NCBI lineage: Eukaryota > Metazoa > Chordata > Actinopteri > Clupeiformes > Clupeidae > Sprattus > Sprattus sprattus. Next base: position 8,606,682 of record NC_137914.1, read on the forward strand.
TGAGAGTGACTCAGCGAACCCCTGGGGTTCGATCGAACCCAGGTTAAGAACCACTGCTTTAAATGGAGATGAAGAAGATATTCATAACCAGAGCGAGTGCTACAGTGTAAATTATTCATGACAGTGTATTCCCATTTGCTCTCCTCTTCATGTGTTCACTCTTAACCTGCCCATGATGAGATGCAAACAGGCTTCAAATAAATGCGTGGAGCACAATCACTCCTAGCAGCCAGCTACATTATCTACTCATAGGGCTAGGCAAATGTCAACCTGATGTCCAGCCAGTATAGCTTTCTCATTTGCACGCGGCCCCATGCAATTCTAGCTCCCTCCGTGCCGTGAGGGTTTGTTTACTTCCATCAGCTGTGTTTGTAACGCGCTGGCGGGAACAGGGAACTGCATTACCATGGTATTTCTGTAGAATTCACGCCTTGCTTATCTCCCTCACTCTCACTTCCAGCGAACCCGGCCTTCGTGAAACCGCAGTCAGGGGCAAGCTGACAGATAACTGTGAGGGCTCCAATAAGGTTTTTGTGTGAGTCCATGTTTTGTTTTGGTTTTGGGTTCACATGCTATGAGCAGGCTGCGGCAGACACGTTTGGCCCCGTGGCGGGCCCCCGGGAGAGGTTCATTGTGTCTGTTTTGAATGGGAACCTCACAAGTTAATAATAATAATAATAAATTGTATTTGTATTGCACTTTACATTATACAAATCTCAAAGTGCTACATATACATATAAAACAACAATGAAAATTGATTAGCAGAAAGCTTTTGAAAAAAGATAAGTTTACCGACCAGGGCTAAATCACATGACGGGCTGCCCATGGACGGAGGTCCAAAATGAACAAAAAAACTTCATTAAACAATGGAGCCATTAAATATTTATCTGATCCAGGATTCTCTGCAGTATGTGCAGTCCATACATCTGACTCATATAAACAAATAGCATGTCCATGTCAAAAGGCCAAAGAGGAGGAAACTATTAATGAGCGCTGTACCGATCCCTTTGAAGCAGACAAGGACGCATATCCTGGAATAAAATGGAATAAAAACAAATTTGAAACCCAAATAGTTTTCATAACATTTTACCTGCATAACCTTCAGCTTTTTTAGAGAACCCTGGGCAGTAGACTGAATTTCTTCCAGAGCGTTGACCCACCAAGAAAATTCAATAGCACTGTCCCCTCATACTCTTTTCTCTCCATCCATTTTTTGGATGAGTAAACATTTCCCTCCACCACTGACAAAGAGCTGTCTTGTCAGAGTCTGACATTAGAGAGAAAGTGGTGGGTAGAGGTGACGAAGCCATTGTCTGTGACAGTGTGAGATCAGTGGCTTTGTTGGTGCTGTGCATCGGCCCCGAGCGAGGCTGCCACCAGCTGCATTCCTTCTGCACGCCGGCCTCTCCCCCAAGC
>NC_137914.1:8618097-8628097 GCF_963457725.1 Sprattus sprattus
GGTTCATGAGTACGTGTGCATTGGGTAAATATATTAATGTTTGCGTGTGTACGTCCTTTTGGGAGTTAGTATGTTCCAAGGTGATGCAGATCATCTGTAAGAGTAGCATCAGTCACATACATGCACTCTTCAGCTTTTTAGAAATAACAAACAGCTGCTTGCATCAGCCCCCCAAACTATGTCCCCTGACCCACCCACACACACACCTTACGTGCATGTACATACAAGCACACAGAATGTCGTCATGACTCTCCTCTATTACCTCAGTCATAGACACTTGTATATATGTACTGTATGTGTGTGTGTGTGTGTGTTTGTATCTCTGTTGTGTGTTTGTGTGTGTATTTTTATCAGTGTGTGTGTGTGTGTGTGTGTGTGTATATTTGTATCTCAGTTGTGTGTATGTGTGTATTTGTATCTGTGTGTCTATGTGTTTGTATATTTGTATCTGTGTGTGTGTATGTGTAAGGATTTGTATCTGTGTGTGTGTGTGTGTGTGTGTGTGTGTGTGTGTGTGTGTGTGTGTGTGTGTATGTATGTGTGTTTGCACTAAACAGCTGCGGAGGGTGCCAGAAACTCAGATGCCCACAGTTTATCCTCATACCCTCCAACCCCTCCGCCCGCCTGCCCGCCTGCCCGCCTACCCGCCTACCCGCCTGCCCGGCCGCCTGCCCGCCCGCCCGCCTCAACCAGCCTCCTGTCACTGCGTGCTGGCATCTGGCACTGGCGCCTCCTCGCAGGGGTCAAATTACCCATCAGTCCCCACAGCCAGTGCACAGATTGGCCTCGTCTTTTTATCCCCCGCCTCCCGCCGTGCCTCCCTCTGACACCCAACGAGAGGCAAAATTAAAATGTGGCCGAATTTTGTTTGTGGTCTGATTTGTTGCTGATTGCGAGCAAATGCCATCTGTATCCCTCAGAGATCAAAAGCTGCCCATCATTAATAATGCATGGCATGTGCCCATGGGTATGTGTGTGTGTGTGTGTGTGTGTGTGTGTGTGTGTGTGTGTGTGTGTGTGAAAGCTCATCAAGGAGTCTCTATCACACTTGACATCCTGAATGCCTTGACACTGATTTCAGGGTTTTCTACACGCCAGCAGCGTCAGACAGCAGACTGCGATTCCTGACTCCCAGCAGTGCCACACCTCCTTGCAGTGCCTCCTTGCAGACTCTGCTCCAACACAGGAGGACACAGGAGGACACAGGAAGACACAAATGTCTCAAACAAGGGCAGACAGTCGGACGTTTTAGACTGTCCAACTGAGAAATGACTAATTCTTAACTGTCATGGATGGTCATTACCGGGACAAGTTTTGTGCAAACAAGTTACAGTCAATATATCAGAGTTTTGGTAGAGAGTGGCAGCTTATTTTGCAGAGAAATCAAATCATTTGTATTGTATGTTGAGAATTTCATTTATGTTCTATGGGAAAAAGAATAGCCACACATTGTGTTGTCATAGTGGTGTTTTTCTGAACCGTTTCCACTATAGTTATCAGTTCCCTCTTCTGCAGCGATATCTCTCTTGTGATAATGGTTTGGACCATATATGCACCAGTTCTCCATTTTCTGTCTCTTTAACTTCCTCTGGAGAGACCCCTGTTGCATCAACCAGTTTTATTGTGATTTTTTTTGTGGCACATAAAACTCCAGTTTTACAGAATATCACTATGGTGAGCGTACATTGGTAATTAAAAACCTACATTGGCACAAAAACAAATGTGTTTAAAATAATGTTCCTCTTTGAGCACATCCAGCAGATTTAAAAGGGAAAACTCCCCCATGCATTTCAGCACAAAAGATAAGATAAAGGGACCCAACCTAAGCATTTACCCTGTGATTTAATACTATTGAACACATCTGGGCCAAAATATTACTGCCTTCCAGACCATGCCTTTTTTAGGTTAGCTGATGCTAATGCAGTATGGAGTTGGTGGATGCGCAGTGTAGATTGTGGCGTTAGCGCTTTAGCAGTGTGTTTTTAAGCTGGGTGCAGGTGGTGTGCGGCGAGACTCAGAGGGATTGAAATGGAAATGTGGGCACAGTAAAATAAACAGCAGCACTGCAGGGACATAGTTTCACCTGGCCACCTGATTCCTTCAAATGAAGTGTGCCGGGGGTTGGGGGTGGGGGGAGGTAGTGATGCGTGTGTATGCGTGCTTGTGTGCATGTGCGTGTGTGAGTTTGTGTGCTTCTGTGTGTGTGCGTTTGTATATGCTTATATGTGTGTGTGTGTGTGTGTGTGTGTGTGTGTGTGTGTGTGTGAGGTAGTGATGCGTGTGTATGCGTGCTTGTGTGCATGTGCGTGTGTGAGTTTGTGTGCTTCTGTGTGTGTGTGTGTGTATATGCTTGTATGTGTGTGTGTGTGTGTGTGTGTGTGTATGTGTGTGTGTGTGTGTGCATGCGTGGATGTATGTGTGTGTGACTGTGTGTGTATATGTGTGGGTGTATGTCTGTGTGTCTGTGTGTGTGTGTGTGTGTGTGTGTGTGTGTGTGAGTGTGTGTGTGTGTGTGTGTGTGTGTGTGTGTGTGTGTATATGTGTGGGTGTATGTCTGTGTGTCTGTGTGTCTGTGTGTGTGTGTGTGTGTGTGTGTGTGTGTGTATATGTGTGGGTGTATGTCTGTGTGTCTGTGTGTGTGTGTGTGTGTGTGTGTGTGTGTGTGTGTGTGTGTGTGTGTGTTCAAAGGGGCATGGGGGAGGTGGCAGATCCTCAGGTGACTGCTGCTCTCTAGTAACTTATGCTTAAGGGGGATAGGGATGGTGTGTGTGTGTGTGGGAAGGAAAGCTCCAATCAGAGAGCAGAAGCAGATGTTGCACTGCTGACATACACATGCGTGTGCAAGCGAGCATGCATACATGCCTAACCCACGCGGGTCCACCCACACACCACTCACCACACGCATGCACTCAAGCAAACACACACAGACTTTGCACATGAACACAAACATGACTATATGGAGGAACTTTCACCTGCACACACACTTAAACACAATTATAAACCTGTCCACATAACAATAACAAAACACACACACACAAACGAAACCAGTATAAGTACATGAACATGCACACCACAAGCACACACACATCCACCCACATCTACACCACACAGCGTACCCCCACCCCAGCAGAAAAATACAGAAGAAGACAGGAGCATAGGTCACCGTGTGGTGCAGAGCCCTCCAGCTACATGTGGCTGCAACTGATCTCCTTTCCCCTGCGTTCCACACCACGCTCTAACTGATCTCCTTTCCCTGCTCTCCACCAGCCACACCACGCTCTAACTTATCTCCTTTCCCCTGCTCCTCATCAGCCACACCACGCTCTAACTGATCCCCTTTCCCCTGCTCCTCATCAGCCACACCACGCTCTAACTGATCCCCTTTCCCCTGCTCCTCATCAGCCACACCACGCTCTAACTGATCCCCTTTCCCTGCTCCTCATCAGCCACACCACGCTCTAACTGATCCCCTTTCCCCTGCTCCTCATCAGCCACACCACGCTCTAACTGATCTCCTTTCCCCTGCTCCTCACCAGCCACACCACGCTCTAACTGATCTCCTTTCCCTGCTCCTCATCAGCCACACCACGCTCTAACTGATCTCCTTTCCCTGCTCCTCATCAGCCACACCACGCTCTAACTGATCTCCTTTCCCTGCTCCTCATCAGCCACACCACACTCTAACTGATCTCCTTTCCCTGCTCCTCACCACCAGCCACACCACGCTCTAACTGATCTCCTTTCCCTGCTCCTCATCAGCCACACCACGCTCTAACTGATCCCCTTTCCCCTGCTCCTCATCAGCCACACCACGCTCTAACTGATCTCCTTTCCCTGCTCCTCATCAGCCACACCATGCTCTAACTGATCCCCTTTCCCCTGCTCCTCATCAGCCACACCACGCTCTAACTGATCTCCTTTCCCGGCTCCTCATCAGCCACACCACGCTCTAACTGATCTCCTTTCCCTGCTCCTCATCAGCCACACCACGCTCTAACTGATCTCCTTTCCCCTGCTCCTCATCAGCCACACCACGCTCTAACTGATCCCCTTTCCCCTGCTCCTCATCAGCCACACCACGCTCTAACTGATCTCCTTTCCCTGCTCCTCATCAGCCACACCATGCTCTAACTGATCCCCTTTCCCCTGCTCCTCATCAGCCACACCACGCTCTAACTGATCTCCTTTCCCGGCTCCTCATCAGCCACACCACGCTCTAACTGATCTCCTTTCCCTGCTCCTCATCAGCCACACCACGCTCTAACTGATCTCCTTTCCCTGCTCCTCATCAGCCACACCACGCTCTAACTGATCTCCTTTCCCTGCTCCTCATCAGCCACACCACACTCTAACTGATCTCCTTTCCCTGCTCCTCACCACCAGCCACACCACGCTCTAACTGATCTCCTTTCCCTGCTCCTCATCACCAGCCACACCACGCTCTAACTGATCTCCTTTCCCTGCTCCTCATCAGCCACACCACGCTCTAACTGATCCCCCTTTCCCCTGCTCTCCTCACCAGCCACACCACGCTCTAACTGATCTCCTTTCCCTGCTCCTCATCAGCCACACCACGCTCTAACTGATCTCCTTTCCCTGCTCCTCATCAGCCACACCACGCTCTAACGGATCTCCTTTCCCTGCTCCTCATCAGCCACACCATGCTCTAACTGATCTCCTTTCCCTGCTCCTCATCAGCCACACCATGCTCTAACTGATCTCCTTTCCCTGCTCCTCATCAGCCACACCACGCTCTAACTGATCCCCCTCTCGCTGCTCTCCTCATCAGCCACACCACGCTCTAACCGATCTCCCTTTCCCCTGCTCCTCACCAGCCACACCACGCTCTAACTGATCTCCTCACCAGCCACACCACGCTCTAACCGATCTCCCTTTCCCCTGCTCCTCACCAGCCACACCACGCTCTAACTGATCTCCTCACCAGCCACACCACGCTCTAACTGATCCCCCTCTCGCTGCTCTCCTCATCAGCCACACCACGCTCTAACTGATCCCCCTCTCGCTGCTCTCCTCATCAGCCACACCACGCTCTAACCGATCTCCCTTTCCCCTGCTCCTCACCAGCCACACCACGCTCTAACTGGTCTCCACACCAGCCACACCACGCTCTAACTGATCTCCTCACCAGCCACACCACGCTCTAACTGATCTCCTCACCAGCCACACCACGCTCTAACTGATCTCCTCACCAGCCACACCACGCTCTAACTGATCTCCTCACCAGCCACACCACGCTCTAACTGATCTCCTCACCAGCCACACCACGCTCTAACTGATCTCCTCACCAGCCACACCACGCTCTAACTGGTCTCCACACCAGCCACACCACGCTCTAACTGGTCTCCACACCAGCCACACCACGCTCTAACTGATCTCCTCACCAGCCACACCACGCTCTCACTGATCTCCTCACCAGCCACACCACGCTCTAACTGGTCTCCACATCAGCCACACCACGCTCTCACTGATCAAGATGAAGGGAGGCCTGTCGGCACTCCCAGCCTCATCCATCAAAAGCAACGGCCCCTCCGCTCTCCGTCTGTCCCCGGGCTGAAGTGCACATCTGCAACCTGGGTCCACCCCAGAGTCTCTGAGTGACATCCAGCACTTTCGTGGTAGCCTGTAATCTTGCTTTGCCTAATCTCTCATCACATCACGACTCCCAGCGGGGAACAGATGGCTCCAGATAATACAAAAAAGAGAAGAAACGTATTATATCATGGCATGCATTTAAACCAGCGCACTTTGAACACATAGTGTAATGTACATATGCAAACAAGTGTTAAATCTCTTCTTAATTCTTAATTCAGCAGCAACGCATTACAGTATATTTACAAAATAATCAATTGATCAATGATATTGTGGGCATATATCGCCTTTTCAGGTTAAGATCATCACACATCAGGAGACTGTTTGCATTGGGACTGTGAGCTCCGATGGAGTATATGTTTATGTGTATACTGTATATGCATACATACATATGCATCTGTCTTACAGCAATTCCAAATCTGTGTTTATGTGCAAAGTGTGTTATTTTGTGCATAAGTATGCCTGCATACTGTACGTTTGTGTTAATGGGTGTGCGTGTGCGTGTGCATGTGTGTGTGCCTGTGTGTGTGCGTGTGTGTGTGTGTGAGTGAGTTGGTGACATTCAGGACATGTGGGAGCAATGAGAAGTGACAGAACTGAAAGCAAAACTCCTCTAGCAGTGGGCCAAGAAGAGGTGGGAGGATGTCAGCTGAACCAGACAGGCCTCTGGACTGAGAGCGTGGTCCAAACAGCGAAGAGAGAGAGACTAGGAGGCAGATAAACTAGCACGTTAGCAGCCATTTTAGGGAAAAAGCATTTGCAACGTGCGCCTAAAACATGACATGGAATTTAGCCTATGAATAGACCATATATGAAAAAAGACAAGTTCAGCTCTTCTGACTTATGCATAAGCATTCATTCGGGGGGGGGGGGAGTTAGATAAGTAAATAGGAGAATGCAATCCGTATTCTGTGCACCAGTTTTGCTAATTTGTTCCACGTTAAAAGCATTTGCCTTTTTCTGTCTTGCTATTACTTTCTCACTTCTTCCACTTCCCTTTGTATAGATGCCTACTACACTGTTGAGTGAATCCTCTGTCACATGCAAGTACTCATACCAACACATCTCCTAACCAATGTAACAGAATGTAAAGTTACTGCCCTGTATTATTTCTCTGCTTGATGAGACTATTAACATGAATATTGCATTCCTTTTAATGTCGTTCGGCGGTTCCATGCTTCCAGTCATTTGTATCCATGATTAAATAGCCTCGCTGGACTGGTCACTGTTGTGCTGTACGATGTATCTTCCACTGCACCACGGTCCCATGATTAATCAAGCTGGCAGGCTGAATGAATCTACGTTAAAAGTGAAAACCCCTCTTTCTCAGCCCCCCCCCCCCCCCGCTTTCCCTTCCTCCCTCTCTCGACAGTCCAGTCTGAATGCTTCATTTGAGGATATCTATCATAGTTCCTAATCATGTGATCACGCTGTCGTACCCCACCAAGGCCCATTTTTCCGTTCGACTGGTCGGGTCGAGTGGAGCACTTTTGGTTCACTGCGTTCAGGTAGGCGTGGCTGAAAGGTGCAGCACTGCGGAGGTCCAGCCGCATGGGCCAGATGAAAGCGCATCAGTTGCAGGCATCGCAAAATGCGGTTATAGCGCGGTGACATGCGTTGATTAGTACATGAGACATAAAATGAAAATAGCATAGTGGGCGCTTTCTGTGGACGGGCCAAGTCACTGTTTCCACACTGCCCTCTCTAACGTACGTACATCTGCCCCAGAGAGAGGGGGAAAGAGGAAGAACAAGACTACAATGGATGAGAGAACGATGGAAAGAACAGATGGAGAGGGGGCATGGTGAGAGCAAGGAGAGGTGGAGGCAGAGACAGTCGGATCCTGAAGTGTTTGGGTCTGTGTGCGTGCAGGTGTATGTGTGTGTGTGCGTGCAGGTGTATGTGTGTGTGTGCGTGCACGTGTGTGTGACACAGAGAGGAACAAATCCCCCCGCAGTCAGCTCCGCTGGGGCTGTTCAACCTGCTTGGCTGCATGTGCCCAGCACTGACCAATGGCACGGTTCACATCTTCACACACACACACACACACACACACACACACATACACACACACACATACACACACACACACACACACACACACACACACACACACACACACACACACACACACACAGTTGTTATGACACACCCAGCCTACTCACAGTCTGGCCAGGCTGGCCTTTATTAATAATGAAGAGAAGCTGTGTGGTTTGGGCACTGTCGTAAGGAACTGCGTGCGTCACATACTTAGGGAATTCACGCTAACTGAGATTCCATCTCATATGTGATACTACCAACTTCCTCAGGAGAGGCCATCTGGCAGGAGGACCTCAAGGAACTTCCCTGTTCATTCGTATAGATAACAAAGACAACAAAGTCACAAAGTAGTATTGGTCCAGGGCAGAACAGAATTGTGTTATGTATTTTCTATTTCCATTTCCATTTTCTATTTTTGTATTATTATTATTTTTTTAAACAATATTCAACCTCCCTCGTACATTTGGATCAAATTATCACATTGGTGCGTTAATTAGAATATAAAATCCTTAGACTCCTACCCACCCTTTGCTAATACTGAATTTAGTTTTAAAGTGTATGCAATCAAAGTTATTGCAATGCAGCTTTTCATTCTCTGCATGTACTATATACATTTAAAGACAATTCCAATGCAGATGATAGACATTCCAAAAGGACTTTCATAGCACGATGTGGTATGGATGAAGACCATTGCAAACCTTTACAAAGGATTTCACAATAAGACATTTCGGAACATAAAATACTTTCCAGATTTGATGTGGACATCTGATGTGAGGGAAGATCACTGGCAGACCTAGTCCTTTGGGAGAGGTGTTAGACTTCACTTCCATTTTCATGTTTTTGAAATACATCAGTATTTTTTTCCCCGATTTGAAATGTCATGAAGATGTAAGTGCAATCAGTCACATCAAACACAGTGATAAACCTCAGATCAGCCCTTATGGTGTGAGTGTGTTCACAGATATGCCTTGCCACTGTTCATTTCATCTCTTTGCTATGCAGCTCCACCGTCTAGATAATAGACCCCATGCATCAAGACAGCAATCCTTATGTTACATGGGTCTAGTATGCATGGGTCTAGTATGCTTCCTAATGGTATTCAACACCAGTGTAGTATGCAGTCCTGTGAATTATGAGACTCTCCCTATTCACATGTCCAATGAAAAATGTATTATTTACCCAATTGCTTTTCTCAAAGGACAAACACCATCATCAGCAAACAGCACACGGATCCACCTCCCAAGCTGTGAGCTTGGGGCTTTATTAGCACCAATTAGTTCAAAGAGAAGGGGGTCCTATTAAAAATGGATGGGGTGGGGGGTTGAAAGAAGAGGGATCTGCATTTAATACAGATAGGCGGGGGAGGGGGATGAGGCCTGTTTAACATGATTAGTTTTTTTTTTGGGGGGGGGGGTGGGGGGTAAATAAGCTGCATCTATCAATCAAGCTTTGGAACTGACATTAGATGAATGACAGAAGAGATGAGAGAGGAGGGAAGAGAGAGAGAGAGAGAGAGTAGAGAGAGCTTTAAGAGATAGAGAGTAGAGAGAGGTTTGAGAGATAGAGAAAATTAGTTAGATGGGGAAAAAAGATGAAGACATATAGATTAGGAGGAAGAGGAGGAGGAGAGGAGAGAAATAGTGGGATAAAGCTGAGAGGAAGAGAGCAGAGCGTTATATTGGTCTGTAAAAGGTGACTTCTAAGGAAGTCAAAGCAGATGTTTTGTGCAGTAAATGTAACTGGGTGGCAGCTCGGAGAAAGATGAGGAATGTCTCGTTCTGTTGTGAAGACAGTGGGAGGGTGTGTTTATCTAGGTGTGTGTGCGTGTGTGTGTGTGTGAGAGAGTGTGTGTCTGTGTGACTGAGTGAGTGTCTGTGTATGGGTGTGTTTGTATACATGTAGATGGGGGTTGGGGCATCTGAGAGAGTGGGTGTAATATTCTGTGCTGTCTGTATGTGTGAGAAACAGCAGTTGAGCAGATTAATGGGCAGAAGAGATGCTGACGATTATAACTAATTGCATCCAACTCAAGATGAATGGGTAATCATCAGTTTGATCACAAAATGATTCTCAATGCATAATGATGCAACAGAGCCTATTTCATTCTTACTCTACTTACAGCTCTTGATCACAAAATGATTCTCAATGCATTACGATGCAACAGAGCCTATTTCATGTTTTTATACCAATATTCAGATTTGAGCTCCATTTTGTGTTCTTCCTAGATCTCTCCTAGATAAGGCGCATTATACACAACGAATAGAGACCATCAACTCCTTTGAAACATAGACTGCTTCATATTTGAATAGCACGTCCCATCTGAACTTGATCTGAAGCACACTTTTTATGA
>NC_137914.1:8637962-8660462 GCF_963457725.1 Sprattus sprattus
TGTGAGAATGTGTGGGTAGTGGTTATATGAGCATTTAGAGACAAGTATATGTGTTTACGTTCATGTTTGTTGTGCGTGTTCAAGTGTGGGTGTGTGGTGTGTTTGCCTTCATCTGTATAGGGCAATCAAATCAGTGATGTTATGAAAGAGTGGTGTATGTGTGTATATGTGTGCAGCCTCCCATTGACATTGAATGAGGGAGAAAGTGTGTGCGTTTGCATGTTGGTGCACCCGTGTGTGTGTGTGTGTGTGTGAGAGAGAGAGTGTGATTATATGTATGGATGTGTGAGGATGTATAAGGGCCAATCACTCAGGTTGAATGGGGCTCCATTGATCCCAGGGATTTAGCTGTTTACGGAGGGTTGTGATGGCGCAGCAATGAGGACCTCACCCGCTGATCGATGGGCCCCAGCATCCATGATCACGGCCCCACAGAGACACCAGCACTGGGGCATTTACCATCGCCACCACCACTCACCGATAATATGCACAGAGACACCAGCACTGGGGCATTTACCATCGCCACCACCACTCACCGATAATATGCACAGAGACACCAGCACTGGGACATTTACCATCGCCACCACCGCTCACCGCGAGACTATAGCACCTCCACCTCTTCCACGCAATCATGACCACCCAACACCTCGCTATCCCTTACCACCCATCATACCTCCCCAACCAAATATAATTTTATTATGTCTCTTATGTAAACTATAATTATATAGAGAGATAAGTCCCTCTACCTGGCTCTTGGGGGTAAGAAAATATAGCAATATTACATTTTAGTTTATTGACACCATGTATTTGGATATTTATAGAGCAGTTCTATAGATGAAGGTCATATTGTTGGATGTCAGTGGATGTGCATATCCCATGTCTGTGGATGTTCATTGAGCAGGGCTGTGGGTATTTATAAATGTTTGTAGAGCAAAGCTATGAATGTTTCAAAGGTCACCTCTGTGGATGTTAAAAGGTCATACCTCTGGATGTTTATTAATCATATCTGTGAGTGTTTATAGGTCAGGCCTGTGGATGTTTATACAGTCTGGTCTATGGATGTTGATGGAGCTTGTCTCTGGATGTTTGTAGGTCATGTCTCTGGGTATTTATAGATTGCGTCTGTGGTTGTTCGCTCTTCTCAAACATTAGCTGAAGGCATTAGCTCCTACAGCCAGTATGCTGTAAACCGCAATGCCTCCAGGTGTTTCTAGAGTATTTGGACGGTTATTTACGGTTGTTTGTGGATTGACATGTATAGACCACACATGCCGTTGACATATGGTTGTTAATAAAGCTAATTTGTAGATGCTTAAAAGTTAACTCTGTTCTTAGAAGTTCATGTCTGGCAGGCATTAGCTGAAGGCATTAGCTTCCACTGCTAACAGGATGCAGACAAAACCCGTTTTTGTTTTGTGTGTATCAACTCCAGCTGAGGTGTGTGTGTGTGTGTGTGTGTGTGTGTGTGTGTTTTTTTTTCCTTTTGCTTTTATTTGTTGTTCTAATAATTGGCACAGACCTGGCTGTTGCATTTATTTATGAGTGGCTTGGTGCCAGAACACCTCCCCAGTCTTCACTACCTGAGTGTGAGCTGGAGTTGATTCGTAGAGGGAATGTCCAATTCTGTCTTACCCCTCGCTGTGATGGGCTGGACTCTTTTTTTTCCACTCTGTTTTTAGTCCTATATGCTTCGGTTCCTCTCAATCCTCTTTCTCCCGCTCTCTCTCTCTCTCTCTTTCTCTCTCTCCCTCTCTCTATCCTTTTTCTCTATATCCCAATTCCCTCTCTGACTTCTGCCTGCTCTTTTTCAGTTTTTCTCCCTCCATCTTCTCTCCGTTCACCCCCCCCCCCTCCTCTATCCCTCCCTTCATCCCCTCCTCCTCCTCCTTCCCTCAGTTTCTCCCTCAATCTGTTTCTGCACGCCTGAGTGGCTATCATGGCCTCCAAATCTTTGTTCTTTTTCTCCTTAGAGAGATCAACAGAAAGAGAGCGACCAAATAAGTGAGGGAGTGAGTGAGAAAGAAAGAGAGAAAAAAAGGGTAAAGAAAGTGAGAAAGAGGCAGGAGAGGAGAGTGAGGGTGAAGGTGAAGAAAGGAGGGAGAGAGAGAGCAGTAGACACAGGAAGAGAAGAAGGAGGAGGAGGAGTGAGTGTGGCAGAGGGAGAAGGAGGGAGGGAAGAAGGAGAGGAGTCATTGGCGATCTTGGGCCAGTTCGATATCAAAGCAGGGCCGCAGGGCTGCAGGCTCTGTAGTCACCGTGGCCTTTGGTGTGAAGCAGAGCTATTGATGAGCAGAGGATCTGTGAAGTGCAGTGGCCAGGAGTTCTCTCCCAAAGGCCACATCAACTCACTTAGCCCCTCTAGGGCCGTGTTTGTGAGTTTGTGGGTGTGTGTGTGTGTGTGTGTGTGTGTGTGTGTGTGTGTGTGTCTTTGTTTGTTTGGTTGTTTGTGGGTGTGTGTTTGTGATTGTGAGTGTGTGAGTTCTCTTCCAAAGGCCACATCAACTCACTTAGCCCCTCTAGGGCCGTGTTTGTGTGTTTGTGAGTTTGTGGGTGTGTGTGTGTGTCTTTGTTTGTTTGTTTGTGTGTTTGTGTTTGTGGGTGTGTGTTTGATTGTGTGGGTGTGTCTGTGTGTGTGTGTGTGTGTGTGTCTTTGTGTGTGTGTCTTTGTTTGTTTGTTTGGTTGTTTGTGGGTGTGTCTGTGTGTGCCTGTGAGTGTGTGAGTTCTCTTCCAAAGGCCACATCAACTCACTTAGCCCCTCTAGGGCCGTGTTTGTGTGTTTGTGATTGTGTGTGTGTGTGTATGTGTCTTTGTTTGTTTGTTTGTTTGTGGGTGTGTGTTTGTGGGTGTGTGTTTGTGTGTGTGTGTGTGTGTGTGTGTGTCTTTGTTTGTTTGTTTGTTTGTGGGTGTGTCTGTGTGTGCCTGTGAGTGTGTGGTGTGTGTCTCTCGAACCCCACAATGCCATGCCCTGCATGTCCTCTCTTCCGCTCCTGCTTCTAATGGATGTTAGGACATCTGTAAATAATCCCTGAAATACACTCTCCTCAACAACAATTTTATTTATGCATTAAAAGACTAGAACTTGCGGGTAAACATGACTGCACCCTTTCAAAACGTACCACCCCCAAACCCCCCCCAGCTTATTTTGGGCTTGAGCAGTTTAGCCCAGGGTCTGTTTATACTAAGCGTTAAAAAAGAAGGGTGAACCTGCTGGCCTTGTGTGTGATGGCGGAGCGTAACCAGCGAGCGTTTGGCCCTGACAATGTGGAGCCCCCGTGCAGGCTCGGCCCCCGCAGGAGTGTGGAGAGGGGCCGCTTTATGCCCGCAAACAGGATTTTCTCCCCCGGCCGGCGAGAGGCTTTTTATAGCGGCTTTTCCACCGAACGGTATTAAACCGTGTCCCTGGCTCTGCACTGTGCACAGGGCTCGAGAGTGGAGTGGAATATTCTCCCGACTAAACGCTAAATTGAAGTAAAACAGGGTTGTTGTTGTTGTTGTTGTTGTTGTTTGTTTTTTTTATTTAAAAGAGGAAAACTACTCACTGCAGCAAAACCTGAGCATTTGCTTAGCACACAGTGTTGGGTTAGGGTTGGAGTACAGCCTCACATGCTAAAATATTTTACCTGTTTCCTTGGTGATTGCCTTTTTTTTTTATTATCTGTTGATGTTGGAACTTCTCTCTCCATGTGCCCTCCATCTCAGAGCCCAGCACCTATACTGCTGCACATCAAAGCAGGGAGAGGAGGAGAGAGCGAGAGAGAGAGAGAGCAAAAAATAAAACAGCTCACGATGCTGCAATGCAGAGGCTGACCACTTCTATCCTCAGACCTAGAGGCTGAAACGCAAGAAACTCACTCACTCACTCACTCACTCACTCACTCACTCACTCACTCACTCACTCTCCCTTGCTCTTCTTCCATCGTTTTTTTTCCTGAGCTTACTGGCTGCCGTTTGACTTCTACTTTTGCAGGGCTCACTCTCCTTCACCCCTCTCCACACTTCTCCCCAGTCTGTCCTCTTTTTTTTTCTCCTCCTGTCAAGACCCAGCCTTACTGGCAAGCTTCCAACCCCAGAGAGGCATCTCTCTTACTCCGTTTACTCCCCCTCTCTCTCCATCACTCACTCCCCTCTGTTCCTCCTCTCCCTCCCCCTTCCTCTCCCCCAATTCTCCCTTTCTCTCCTTCCGTTACTCTCTGTCTTGTCTCTCTTTCGCTCTCTGTCTGTCCATCTCTCTCGCTCTCTATCTATCGATCCACTTCTCTCTCTCTTTCTGTCTGTCCTGTGTGGGATGTGTACCACATGTGGATATTGGCCTGTTTTACTAGGGGTTAATCCCTGACCTTCCCCTGGCCTAACCTTTATTCAACTCTATCGGCAGTTAGGCATTATTGCCCCTCACAACAAGCCTCTTAGTCGTCACTGGATCATATTCTTTACCACTGAAGCACTGTACTGTTCTTGTGCGTGTGTGTGTGTCCATTTGTGTGTGGCGTACATATTGCCATCTGTGGGTTAGTTAGAATGGGAGTGTTGGAGCGTGGGGTGTATTTAAATGTGCAAGCCTGTGATGGTGTTTGTATCGGTGTGAGTTGTTTTTGTCTGTGAGGATGTATTTGTATGTCTTTTCTTCCGTGTGGGTTTATGTGTGTGTACGTGCGTGTCTGTATGTGTGTGTGTGTACCGGTGTACGTGCTTGCTTGTGTGCATATACACTTAAAGAATATTAGAGTTGATAAAAAATGTGCACACATTGGTGTGTGTGTTAATGCAGGAGTGTGTGTGTGTGTGTGTGTGTGTGTGTGTGTGTGTGTGTGTGTGTGTGTGTGTGTGTGTGTGTGTGTGTGTGTGTGTGCATCAACCCACAGAGCTCCCATAACTGCTCATCTCTGCAGCTTAATTTTTGTATGAGAGCAGTTTAACTCTGCTGTTTAGAGAGCGTCTAAAGGTCATGGCCACAAGGGAAAGCCCGGTAGAGGGAGTGAGAATAAAAACGACTGAGCGAGAGAAAGAAAGAGGGAGGGAGAGAGAGAGAGAGAGCGAGAGAGTGGGGAAACTAAATGAGAGAGGGAGAGCAGGGGGGGGGAGACATGATAAATCCTGCAAATAAAGGCCCCGCCACGGTGTTTAATGATCTCATGGCCTTCTATTGTGTATGCGCGCTGGGAGAGCACAGTACCCCCGAGTGTCCTTTCTGTCTGCTGGAGAAGGAGCCGCAGGAACACAGCCACTGCCACCGCCGCGGCTAGCTACGGGGCAGTCTATGTGTCTCCGATTGGGGGTGTCCGATTTGTCCAACTGTATACTATCTCTAGCTTCTGAGCATTTCCATCTCTATTATATCTGTCTCTCTGTATGTCAGGTTCTTCATTAGCCGAGTCAGAATCTGCATACATATCTATAGATATCTGTGTCTATACACGTCAATCTGTTCTGTATCTGTGGATCTGCAGCTATCTGTATCCATACACCAACAATGCGACGCAATCTATGTCGATATAGATCTACATTGGAATGCGTTTTTTTCAAAACTGAAACACATAAAAGAGGAATTAAAAGGAAGCCTGGTTCTGATCTGTTTGTCTGCTTATCTCTGCCCCTCAGATGGGATTGTGACTCACACACTGCCCTTGTTTTCTTTTCTTTTGTTTGTGTGTGTGTGTGTGTGTGTGTGTGTCTGTGTGTGTCTGTGTGTGTGTGTGTGTCTGTGTGTGTCTGTGTGTGTGTCTGTGTGTGTGTGTGTGTGTGTGTGTGTGTGTGTGTGTGTGTGTCTGTGTCTGTGTGTGTGTGTCTGTGTGTGTGTGTGATGCTTTGCTGTTTTTGTTGTGTCTTCAGAGGAGGATGTGGAAAATTTTGAGATGTCTGGCCTGTCGCTGGACACTCAACGGAATATCGAAGCAGACAGCTTCTGGTGCATGAGCAAGCTTCTGGACGGCATACAGGTGAGCGTGTCTGTCTGTTTGTCTGTCTTTGTGTTTGTCTGTGTGTGTCTGTGTGTGTCTGTGTGTGTCTGTCTGTTTTTTGTGTGTGTGTCTGTCTTTGGGGCATGTGTGGGTGTCTTTTCGCATGCATGTGTACCCGTGTGTGTATGCCCCCTCCTCTTTTTCTCTCGCTCTCTCCCAGAGATCCTCCAGGCTTTTCCAGGCCTGGCCCACGCTGCTGGTATCTCTGGCTGGGCTTACACAACTCCCCATTGTCAGAAGTTATTGTCCAGAACAGTGAGACGCTGCTCAACCGTAGATTACAGAGCAGACAGCTTTTATACAGCCACCCCCTCTTCCGGGGAGCCTGGCTCAGCCCTGGACCAGTAGCCAGCCAAAGCGGCCAAGAAGCCCCCGGAAAGGGATAGAGGGCTTGGGCCACGCTAGCTTTACGGTGGGGGTTGGGGGTAGAGTTGACCAGGGCACCGCCAGTGTTTTTTTTTTTTCGGTGGGACCGTATAGCCCTAGTAGTTAGCGGACGTCATCGGGAGGTGCCAAGCACCGAAGGTCACCTGGGACATGTGGCTGGCACGCACACACACTCCCCACACAAGCGCGGAAAATAAATTGCCGCCCTGGCCAAGTAAACAGCAACAACTTGCCAAAAACTGACCTGCAGCTTGAGGGATGGAGATGGAGTGATGGGAGTGTTATAGGAAGTAGTAGGGGGGAGAGAGAGAGAACAGAGAGAGTAAAGAGAGAGCCAGAGAAGAGTGTTCTGCCAGCATCAGTCTCTCAGTAGTTGCACTGACTCTCATTAGCTTGCTCCCCCTGTAAGTTCTGGAGTGGATTAAAAAGAATAATTAGAATGATTAGAATGATTCCATGATCTGAAGAGGCACCCGGGCTATATTTGGGAATGACACCATTTATCATGATGCAACACTTTGGCCTTTATGCCATCAGATTGCGTTGCCACTTTGAACAGGTTGTGCTCGTGTGTGTGGCCCGTACACTCACCCACCCACACACACACACACACAGTCACACACACACACACACAAACACAAACTCACTCTCAACATGCAGTGGCTCACAAAGACGCACACAAAGACACATACAGAAGAGCTCTAGCATATACACCCACCCACATAAACCCAAAGCTCCACACCTTCAGCCTTGCTTGCAGTCATGAATTACAATGCCAGTTTTTATTGAGGCCCATATTCCAGACAGTGTAATCTCTGAGCCCCACCGCACCGCCTGTGTGCTTGGCTGGGTATTTGGATGCAGCTCCTGCAGCCCAATATACAGGCTATCAGTGAAGATTATTATGAGGAGGTGCACAAATTGATTGAAATGCATGATGTCCATGAGAGAACTGCGTATTATCTTGTGTAGCTGTCTTTTCATACGTGTCTTTTTTTTCCCGTCCTCTTTCTCTCTACCCTTCTTTCCCTTGGTCGCATACGCCATCCTTTTTTCTCTATGTATTCCCCCCACTTTTGTATTACTCCCATTCTTTTGTCTCCTTATAACTCATCTCTCTCTCTCTCTCACCCTTTCACCCGCTCTCCCAACCCTTCTCTCTCTCTCTCTGCCGCTCTCTCTCTCTCTGAATCTTTCCCCTTCCCCGCAGGATAACTACACGTTCGCACAGCCTGGCATTCAGATCAAAGTGAAGGCCCTGGAGGAGCTGGTCAGCAGAATCGATGGTGAGATTCACTGCCAATCCTCCATTTTCTCTGCTTTTTTTTTTCTGTTCTTTTCAAGCGAATAGAAAGAAATCCAGATGCATTTAACTAGCAGGCTCTCTGACTGAAGAGGCTCATTGATTGCATGCTCTCTATCTCTTCTCAACGGGTAGTGTTTCTTTTTTGCAAGTGTAGCGTTAAGGTGGGAGTGTTAGTGTTGGGGTGCTAAAAGTGGTCGTGCATAAGTAAAAACCCCATGTGCATACCAGGAGTTTAGAAACTTTTAATTCAATACTATGATAAAGGTATAAACCAAACATTACTGTCTTTATTTGTATTGTGTTCTACTTTCTCTTGAAATCAACAGTATGATGTTGTGTCGTCCCAAGATTAAAAACACAGAGAACTTTAGGATAAAGCACATTCTGTTCACCATGTTGTGGGTACAAGCTCAAATTGGTCTGAGATATTGAGAGCTCTGCAGCAGAAATTCCTTCACCATTTCTCTACTTGAGTCAAGAATTAGAAACTATACCAAATATCCATAATTTCCTCTAAAGTTACACAGTAGCTGGTATAAAAATATACATCGTTTGAATGAGTTCAGCTCATGGAACCTCAGACATTTAGACTGTAATAGCCAGATGCACTGATGATATAAACGTAAAGCCCATTATGCGTTTTTTTTTAAGCGCATAATGGGCCCTATTGTAATCATTCAGTGCACCTGTTATACCTCTGAATTACTTAGAAATAACCACAGAGTCAGTCATAAATTACTTCGTCAAGCTCAATGCTCTTTACTTTTTCAACACCCGTCAATCAGGGAAAGAAACTCGCGATTTTCACCTGAACCAAAAACATTCCTAGTCAAAAGCAATCGATCCTCAGATCATGGACCAAGGCAAAACAACTAGACAACCGAAACATTGCATTGGCTTATACAAATTAAATAACAAAGGCACATTAAATCAAAAACCACTTAAGCATTATCAAATATCTGAATGTAACATGTAACACACCTGTGGCAAATGTCTTCATGTAAGTTAAAAGGGTGTATTAAGAAGGCCATTACATATTTTTGGTCATATATTTATGCCACCCTGCACTTAGCATAAAGAACACGAATCTCTCAGTCAAGTCCTTTTTTACGCGCCTCCAGTTACGAATATTCCAGTTATGTGAATTCTCCTCTACTTACTCCGATCACGCCCACAACACTTGACTTCAGAATGAAGGCGGGCTCCTGAAAAAGACATGATTTTTTTTAGATAGAGGCAGACGGAGCCATAATCTCATTTATTTGGGCTGTCACGAAAAAAAAAGGAAGACGGATTTTCTCATTAAACTTGTGAATGTCATTAAAATCCATGGAAAACACTAAAATGGCATTCAGTAAAGCACATACCTCTGCCAAGGGCCAAATGCCGTATCTCAACGTAAGTAAGCGAAAGGGAAACTAAATTTGTGCAGGCGCCCGTGTCTGACAATGTTAGCGAAATAGAAACTAAATTCATGCTGGCCCCCCTTGAGTCGGATCTTCTCCAAAATATAATGAGTTCTTCTTTGGCCCATGCTACCTTTCCACCAAGTTTCATGAAAATCGGGCCAGTTTTTGTGTAGTCCTGTTAACAGAGAAACCAACCAAACAACCAACGAACAGGGGTGAAAACATAACCTCCTTGGTGGAGGTCATAAATAAGACTTACACACTAAGTCTCAAACACTTTACTTACAGCCTCAAATGAAAACATTTGTATCGCGTGATCAGATAATTAAATTAACCAAATTACTTATTTGGCGAGGAGGCCTATTTATAAAGATGTGTTTGAGGTGTTGAGTTTCATGATTAAAATGCTCACCATTGAGGGGACGAAATGCTTGTTTCAATGTCTCATGAATTATTCAGGTTGTGTAGCTTGTTATTAAACACTCAATAGTAATCAAGTAATCAAACACCTTTGCCACCGATGATTATACATAACTTAAAAATATCAGGTATGGTATAAACGGGTATGGTGCACATATCTTAAAGCATGTGAGGCAGATGTAAGGATTCCTATAACTAATGTATGTATCTTATAAGGAAATAGACAGTAGCCTCACATAACATGCAACTCATTTCTTTACTTCTCTACCATTAAGAGGCTTTACACTGACCTAGTTGTGTTGTTCTAAGTACAGTTTTAACAAAGACAGGACACAACTCCAACAATCCTCTGAAATGAACCAGAGATAGAACACTCAATATTTGGATGAGGACCAAATTTGGATGGTTACTGTGGCTTGGAAGTGTAGTGGATGATGACCTCACGCTCAAGTCTGAATTTCTGGATGCGTCAGTTAGCTCTAGCATATCCAAACAAGGTCGGAACACTTGTAGCCGCCTTCTTTGTATATGATGCTCTTGGTTAGACCTGGCCATACAATTTGATTGGATTAAAGCATTCTACTTCACTATCTGAGAACTCTGGCATTTTGCTGACTTATTTATGGTTTAGCTGTCAATCACTTGAAAGAACTGCTTTGAATACAGGAACTTGGATAGTTTGAAAAACATCAAATTGGAATTATGTTTTTGGATTTGTTTGCATTGCCTTGATTTTACCTGTCAAAACTGCACTGCAAAAGCTGGTTCTTTTAGTGAGGAGATCGTTATGACCTTCAGTTTCTTCCACATATCCCTGAGCCCTCATCCATTCCTCTGAAGTCTCTCCAGTGGAAGGTCTCCATTCTTCCACTCTCTCAGATCTCTCCCTTCACCACCCTCCCCCTCTTTCTCTCCCCCTCTTTCTCTCTTTGTCTCTCTCTCTCTCATTCTCTCTTTAATTCTCTCTCTCTCTCTCTCCCTTCCCCTCCAACTGTCCATCCACCTCACCCCTGGCCCTCTGTGATTTAGCACCTGGCTATTACGGCTGCTGTTTATGGAGTTTGGCGTAATCATTTGCTGAGGGGCCACGGACGGCACGGCCATAAAGTGGGCCGCAGTGTGAGGCTCCGTCTTCAGGCCATCAATCAGCCGCCACCTCGAAACAAACGGCCTCCTTCCACGCTCCGCCGGGATGGGGGATGGGATTGGGAGGGGGGGTGGTGGTAGTGTCGGTGGTGGTGGTGTTGTTGCGATTGATTTTTCCATAACTCTCAACGATTAGGGTGTGAAGGAGAGAAAAAGTGAGTGAGGGAGAGAGGGTGTAAGTGGAGTGGTGACTGGCTTAGATGGAGGTCGAGGTGGGGTAGAGGGAGGGACACAGATTCTCGGGTGATTTTGTGAAAATAAGCTTGCATGCAGAAGGTGCCCCCCCCCCCCCCACCCCCCACCAGTGTATGATACAGTCTCTCTAAAGCATCGCCGCTAGTAAATGCCCTGTGCCTGAAATGGAGGTTATCCGTGGAGAGCGTTAACAGTGTAAAAAGAATATTCCGGACGCTCGGCCTCCTCTGGAACTCCCCCGCGGCCAGGCGATTGCTGCTCATACAGGCGGACGCTCTCCATGCGAAATGCCCTTATCATCCCGTCAGACCCGGCTGCAGTCGCTTTTTCAGGCCTCTAAGGCTTTCGTCTGGAACAGTCAAAGGCTTTTATCAATACCCATCAAGAGTCCAGTCAATAGGCATGCATTCTAAAAAGCTATCTTATTTGTGCCGTCAACAAAGGCACAATATAAAAAGAGAGAGATTTCAAAGATTCCCCCTCCCCCCCCCCCCCCCTGTAAAAATCTATTCAGCCACCCTAAACAGCCCAGCGAAGCTTGACTCATTTTCTCTTGTCTGTGTCCTTACCATTTAGTTCAATTCGACTCGATTATTGACCTGCCCTAAGCACACTATAAGCAGAATTAAACAGGTGATCCAAATGAGCAGCAGGTCTTTCCTCTCACATGCTAATGTTAGCTACGGTGCAGGGGGGGGGGGGGGCAGCTTGGAGCCTTGTTCTCCTTCGCAATGACATCCTAGAGAGATGAGATGGACTAAGCTTTCGGGCTGGGGTTCTGAAAATGGGCTTAGTATTTAAGAGATTATTCTGGAATTCTGTCTTGTTGGGGAAAAAAAGATCCCCCCCAATTTTTGGGAAAAACTGCAAAAAAAGGTAATACGTCTTAATCCGTAGCTCTCCACAGTCTCTTCTTTAAGTCAAAAATAACTCACCGAACACTTAAACGAACACCGTTAAAGTAACAGGTTATTTATCATTTTTATCCTCCCAAATGTAATTCATGTGAAATTTGGTTGAAAAGGTTAAGTGTACAAAACATTGTTTCTGAGTGACCTTCTGAATCTATCATGGTTTTTGTGAAGAGCATTGTATTAACTTGTAACGTGTAAGTTATAAATTAGGAAACATGAACCCTTAAATTCCTCCATTTTCAGGGTGATATGTTCTAGTGTCTTCTTTTGTGTGTCAGCCAATAACATCTTGGCACTACTGTAGCGATGCTAAAGTCATTGGTTTAAAACTGTCATCAGTCCATATCCCTCGTCCGGGATATTTTTTATTTTTGTAGGGTATGTTTACATTTGATTTAAATTTAACCTTTTTTTTACTACATTCCTTTTACTTACATGATATTATTGCTGAGGTCTTCTAGAATATATAATCAGATATTCCAATTGTTTTTAGTGAAGGGAAATGCACAAAAACATCAAGGCATGTCAGACAACTTAGAAAAGTCTAAAAGAGTCCCAGGGAGCCCAAAAACTGAGAAGATGTCTGCCTGCATTGCACTGTAAATCAGTGCAGACAAGCGTTTGTTTGAGCTCAGGGCTTTGGGTGCTACACAGGCAACCAAAAGGTTGCAGGTGTCAGATTCTGGATTGGCACACAGGATAATTTGGTTTGTGTCTAGTGTGATGCCCTTGAGTTAAGGAAAAAAACACAGATGTAGGCCCTTTGACCTTATCTACCTCGAGCTTTAGGTTGTTTCAGATTGTTTTCCTGTCTTTCTATCTGCTAGCCACATCTCTCTCTCTCTCTCTCACACACACTCTTGAGGACCACTACAAAAAGAGAGAGGCTGGTTTTTAAAACCGACCTAGCCGGGGTACCTAACAAGCCAAATGAATGTCTCTCCTCTGTTGGCTCTTGCACAGAGGACATCCACAACCATTTCCAGAAGTGCGAGGTGGAGTACCTGCAGTTTGCCTTCCGCTGGATGAACAACCTCCTGATGAGGGAGCTGCCACTGCGCTGCACCATACGCCTGTGGGACACGTACCAGGTACTGTTTGTGTGTGTGTGAGTGTGTGTTCGTGTTCATGTGGGTTTGTGTGTGTGTGTTCATGTGGGTTTGTGTGTGTGTGTGTGTGGTGTGTGTTCGTGTCTTCGTGTGTTCGTGTGTAGGGGGTGACAGGGCTGCTTACAGCAGCCGTTTAGGAGAACCCACTCCAGGGGATCTGCCCTGCAGCTGAATTGAGTTGCTAGAGTAATTGAACACACCTGGGTCTGATGCACATTTGCCCTCCTGGAGGGTGCCACGAGCTAAATCAGATGTGGTTGATTAAGGGTTGCAGCCTTAGATGTCGTCCACACGACAACAGAGTTGTAGTTTCAAAATGATCTGTTAATTATTAACGAGAGGACATCCATGTTCCCACGCAAACACAACAACTGCTTGCCGGCTCGTTTAGAATCTAATTTCTAGCTAGCCTATGCTGCAGGGTATCTTAGACTGTAGCCGGGGTAGATCTTGTTAGGAACCCTATTTTGGTGTTAGGTATGATGTTGTTGTATCTTATCTCAAATATCATCATCATCAGTCGCATATGCGGGAATGCTATATTATGAGATGGGTTTCCATCCAACTCATGCATATTTTAAGTGCATTCATGTAAATGTGGCTGAAGAAACTGCGAGTCTTTGCGCATTTTCTTCCACGTTGTTATGCAAATTAAAAATGGACACTCTCCCAATCAGTCGTGAACAGCTGTGGGATCAAAATGTACGGTTGTCAGAGCAACTTTAAAGGGAAACGCCTAATAAAATTGCAACAATCACGAATTTATGCGAATAAACCCATTTCCATCAACCTTAGTTGCAATACACCCTATGCGAATCGGAAGTTAATCCACGCAATTTCGACTTAGAAGATTGAATGCGAATTTCAATAGTTTCCATTCAGGATGTCCTATTTGAATGGTCAAAATTTGCATTTAAAAGTTGGATGGAAACCCAGCTAGTGATGACACCTGACTGAATATTTGCAGGAAGGTACTGTGTAAGAAAGCATTTCTATCTTGATATCTGTACTTTTGTATGTAATGCATATGTTGCTTGTAGCTGCTGTGAACTTTTCCATATTACAGGTCATTATGTATTTGGAGAGCTCTGTACTCATAAAACGTTTCATGAGATGTTCATAATGAATCACACAAGCCTATTGAACTAATACACTGTGCATTGTACCAGCCACATTGTACCACCATGTACCAGCCTTATCTGCAGAAGAATTTGATAATACTGTACTGTTGGGGCTACATTTACACTGCAGACAGCACAAGGCTTTGCCAACAACCAAATAGCACCACCCATAAAAGACTGGGGAAGTCGGTTTCATTATGTAATTTGAAATAACAGGATCGATAGGGCAGTCAATGATGGCGATTCTGCAGCATGAAGCCTCAGAAAATGGAGTGGTTGTTTTCTTTTTCTGTTTTTTCTTGTTGTATTCTTGGCTCTGTTCACACAGGGAAGAAGAGTCTGTGGACACAAGCCAAGGCAATGTGTTGTTGTTTCTTTTATCTTCTCGGTGTTTGTTTCTTTTTCATTATTCAAACGGAACCAGGCGAAGAAAGAAATAACTCTAAATAACTATGTTTTTTTCTTTGCCGCTTTTTTCACCAAGCGTCGTCTGCGGGAATGTTCCACTCAGAACATGATTGTCTGGGACCGCTACGAGGATGATACAATAGAATGGTGTCCAGCCACATGTGTGGATGTGCACTCGTATACAACCACCCTCTGGGTGTGTGTGTGTGTGTCTGTGTCTGTGTGTGTGTGTGTGTGTGTGTGTGTGTGTGTGTGCTAGTCTCTCCATAGCCTGTAAATATGGGTGACTGCATCACCTCTGCTGCACTCATGTACAAAGACATAATTTCAGCCGACAGAGCAGGAGGTGTGTGTAACCGCACTCGTCTCTCTTCCCTCGCTTCCCCATGTCTGCTCTGTCTGTCCCTCTCTGCTCTCCTTAACTCTCACCTCTCATCATCTCTCAACACCCTCCAAGTATTTACAGTAAGGCCTTTCTGTTCCTTTGCTTTTCCCATTCCTCCCTCCCCCCCCTTCTTTCTCCCCCCCCCATCTTTTATCCTTAAGCACTCTTCTTCTCCACTCCCTCCATTCACCCGCCTCCCCCACCAACACCAGCCTCCATCTTCCCTCTTTGCCTTGAGGTCACTCTGAGGCCAGCCAGACAGGCCAGCAATGGCCCACCTTGTTTTTCAGCTGAAAGGGCCGCATGAATGAAGCGCCTGAGACCGGGCGAGAAGAGAAAAGAGCAACTGTTCCTCCGAGCTTAATGGGTGTCGTGCCGCCACACTCCTGACCTCCCCTCCACGCCACCTTTTGTGCGAGCAGACATCACCTTCATTATGTCACAGCCTGAGCTTAATATCAACACAGACGTCCCTTTTTCACAGGCGCCCCAGATGAATGGCTTTGTTTTAGCGGCCCGTGGAGAGAGCAGAGGCAAGAGTGGAATAACTTTTGTCTTGTAATGGTTTGTTCTTGGGAAAGGATGCTCCACTGTGTATTCAGCAAATACGCCCCCCATTTGATCCATGCACTTATGCAGATTTGGCACGCAAAGCTTATCCATATGAAATATTTAAATTGGGGAGTCATACCTCTTTATGTCATTAAGGAATTGATCGTTTATTATTCATGGAAGAGCTGAAATTTTGTATTTTTTTTCTTCCCTCTGCCTCCCCGACTTGCATTTATAAAGCGGATCATATCTAGTCCAGACTTCCTCTGGCAGTCCATCTTCTCCTTTTCAAGGTGCATTAAGCCCAAAGCACAAAAGCCTGGCCCTGAAGATCAATTAGTCTTTCCACAAAGCAGCCCAGACAGAGAAGCAGATGAGAGGGGTTTGGGAGACAAAGAGAAAAGTCATGTTAATGTCTAACTGGAGCGATAAAACGGCCACGTCTTACTTCCAGTCCATTAGTGCAAGCAGGCAGGCAACCTTCCCCAAGTCCCTATACCCCCCCCCCCCCCCCCCCCCCCTCCATCCTCCCATCTTTGCATGACAGGAATGAACACGGCAAATGAATTAGCAGACACATGTGCTGACTCGCTTCAACAAAAGGGATAGAAGGGAGAAGAAGGAAAAAAGGAAGCGAGTTTCACACAGGAGTCCTGTGTCTTTCAGAAACTCACCCCATATTCCTCACGTTCCCTATCCTCACACAGGAGTCCTGTGTCTTTCAGTAACTCACCCCATATTCCTCACGTTCCCTATACTCACACAGAAGTCCTGTGTCTTTCAGAAACTCACCCCATATTCCTCACGTTCCCTATACTCACACAGGAGTCCTGTTTCTTTCAGTAACTCACCCCATATTCCTCACGTTCCCTATCCTCACACAGAAGTCCTGTGTCTTTCAGTAACTCACCCCATATTCCTCACGTTCCCTATACTCACACAGAAGTCCTGTTTCTTTCAGTAACTCACCCCATATTCCTCACGTTCCCTGTACTCACACAGAAGTCCTGTTTCTTTCAGTAACTCACCCCATATTCCTCACGTTCCCTATCCTCACACAGAAGTCCTGTGTCTTTCAGTAACTCACCCCATATTCCTCACGTTCCTTATCCTCACACAGGAGTCCTGTGTCTTTCAGTAACTCACCCCATATTCCTCACGTTCCCTGTACTCACACAGGAGTCCTGTGTCTTTCAGAAACTCACCCCATATTCCTCACGTTCCCTATCCTCACACAGAAGTCCCTATCCTCACAGGACTCCTGTCTCTTTCAGAAACTCGCCACATCTTTCTTATGTTGCGTATCCTCAAGCAGGGTCCTTTCTCTCTCAGTAACTCACCCCATCTTCCACATGTTCCCTATCCTCTGCCGCCTCCGCCTTCCTCCTTCTCCTCTCTCTCTCTCCTCCCTCTCTCCTTCCCTCCCTCCCACTCACTCGCGTGTTTCTTCCCTTCTCTCTCGATCACACTCTCCTTCTACTTCTCTCTGTCCCACCTTGGGTTTGTCTTCCCTGTCCCCTCTTGCGAGGGCTGTGTTCGACATAGATTTCACACATAGCTTCCAGGGGGACAAACAACACATAACACTTGAGGAAAAAAAAACAAGCCTATTTATAGCACGCTGCTTCTGATGAAATTCTCCTCCTAGGAGGCGCAGGCAAAAATACACCAGGAGGCTGAATACAGGAAAAGTGAACTCTCTCTCGAAGGAAGTACACTTCATGTGTTGTGCAGACTGAACATAAAAGGGTATGCGAGGCATACAGGAAGTCATTTACCAGCTAGTCCTGTCAGAAAATACAATGCATGTGCTTTCTTTGTGCTTTCATGCAAGTTTGCTCT
The DNA here is from genome assembly GCF_963457725.1 of Sprattus sprattus. NCBI lineage: Eukaryota > Metazoa > Chordata > Actinopteri > Clupeiformes > Clupeidae > Sprattus > Sprattus sprattus. The sequence goes on from NC_137914.1 coordinate 8,655,115, forward strand.
CTGTGATTCCAGTCACCTGTAATTTGCTAGATCACGCAGTACCTTTTGTTCCGGAAGGTGAACCTTTGTCATCAAGTTTCTGAACAGTTCCGTAGTGAAGTGTATATTGTTTCCACTATCCGTTTTGATGTCTTTTTTCTTCTTTAATCTTACATCTAGATTACTGTTGGCCATAAGGACTGCCCACATGTAGCCGGATATTGACAGTGATGAGGGTAAAGACAGAGAGATGTTTTACTCCGGATTAAATCAATGGCCGTGGCCTCCGCAACACCTGCAAACAAAGTAGAAACAAATCAACAAACAGCAAAATTATTGTGGTTGTCCAGTCCGTCTCAAGGTGAAAAATCTAGTGCATAAAGAACTTTAGTATATATCAAATAATCTATATTTCCTTGTTAAAGGGATACTAGGACACATTTACAACAAAAAAAATATCTGAGTTATTTGAATACAAAAAGAACAGTAGGCTTTTTAATTATCTCTGCTCTTAAAACCATTTTTAATAATTATGTAATAAACTGATTCATAACACGGCTTGGTTCTAGAACATCAATTAACGTGTTTTTATATATTTGCACACCTATGAACTGGTTTCAGTTTTTTTTACCATATAACAACTAGCATATCAACTATGAACTGTTGCATTGTGACAGTTACAAATGATTGGACCAAGGAAGTACAGAGAGCAACAACACGTTGCATGTGTCTTCAATAGCTTTCAGTAGCAGTACACTACATTTTGGCTGAGGACCATCGTCATTTTACAAAGCTAATGCTCAACAGAATGCTGGAATATGCTTGCTTGGCAACGAGAGGTACTAATGACTGGGCTTTGGCTTAGCAACCATTTATGTAGAACTAGAAACGGCAGTTTGTCCAGCAAAAAAAAAAGACTCAGTGTGTGGTGGAATGAAGTAGTTGTAATAGTAGTCAGTTTTAGTGATGAAAGTGTGAAAATGATGTCCACAAATGACCATTAATGCCAGTGGGGCAACCACAGGATCAGCAGGATAATGGACTCCGCAGCATTCAGGGGGCTAAAAATAATTAACTTCAAAGTGGCCGCATTACCACCATGAATTATCTTCTGGTACCCGAGCACCATGTCGTCCATTATCCCTGACTTAAACTGTATAAAGAGTTTAAATGGTCTGAACACCTCCATTATAAAGTAGTAGTAAGTTCTAAAACATTTGTATTTGGGCTGCATTTTGTAATACTTTTCTATTTGCTCACGCGCTCCTAACTACATTTTCCAGTTCGCCTACATCTGTATTTAGTCAGAAATGTGAGTGAAACGCTCCCCTGCCAGGATACTTTTCCAGCATTGACATATCATTCAATACAATTACAGTGCCTCAGTCAAATGTGCCTGGCTTTGCTTGATTCAAGGAAGGGGGAAAAAAATCAACAATTTTCTCTTACTTAAAACATCTTGCGTCATGATTTTTGGTAGTTGAGACTGTAATGGGAGAATAGCATCAGTATACCCTTCTCTGAGCATAGCGTGAAGTGGTCAGATTTCCTTTTTTTATAGCGAAGCCAGAAGCCTAGAACAAGCTATGTTGGTGGTTGCTGAAGTGGAGAGTATAACGTGTGCGGCGCTAAGTTTGGTCAGGCCCATCTGACAAGTTTGTATGCTTTGTGTGTGTGTGTGTGTGTGTGTGTGTGTGTGTGTGTGTGTTTGCAGGCCGAGTCAGAGGGATTCTCTCATTTTCACCTGTACGTCTGTGCTGCCTTCCTCATCAAGTGGCGCAAAGAAATCCTCTCCATGCTAGACTTCCAGGTATGACTCTACCTTGTTAGTGTGTGTGTGTGTGTGTGTGTGTGTGTGTGTGTGTGTGTGTGTGTGTGTGTGTGTGTATGTGTGTGAGAGAGAGTGTGTGTGTGTGTGTCTCTCTCTCTCTGTGATGGTGTGCATACGGCTTAATGTAAGCGACCCTTTTCGGTTGTTTTTGAATGGCAGTATGTGTGCACATCTAGTGTGGGTGTGTGTGTGTGTGTGTGTGCGAGACGGGGAGAGAGAATATTTGAATGCACCATGGTCCCGTCAGACACTTTGTTGCAATTGGAATAATTGGCCCTACAGTTGAACGGGCTCAGAGTAACCAAATTTCACAGCCCACTGCTTCTCCACACCTCAGTGGGTACAAAATGAGAAATTTCTGTTCTTCGCCTCGCCTGCGCTCCCCTCTCTTTCATGGTGTTTTACTCCATTCCCTCGCTTCTGCTGTGCTCTTGGCCTGACCCTCAGGGTGCGCTTAGAGTGTGTCGGACATGTGTGCACGTGTGGCCGTACGCGTGTGTCTGTACGCCTGTGTGTGTGCGCCCGTGTGTGCGCCCGTGTGTGTGTGTGTGTGTGTGTGTGTGTGTGTGTGTGTGTGTGTGTGTGTGTGTGCGTGTGCACCCGTGTGTGTGTGTGTGTGTGTGTGTGTGTGTGTAGAGGTCTGAATGAATATTAAAGACACACACACACACACACACACACACACACACACACACACACACACATCCTTTCAAGCATGTCACCACTCAAGAATCCCCTGTGTTTGCCATGTCACTCTCTCTGTTGTTACACCTCGTTTTATTCAAGGATTTAAATTATTTTGGAGAAAACTGGAGCAGGTAATTACCATGAGTCCCGCACACTACATTCTTGGGGGCAGAAGCAGTCATTTCAAAAGAACACAAACTTCCCACTTCATATATTCCACCATCCAACACACCAACCCTCAGCTGCCTGTTCACATCTCTCCCCAGGTCATTTCACAGCTGAAGCTGGAGAAGAGTTGCCATCACGTTAGAGTTAGCGTTAGCACCCTCATCAGGTCTTAGCCGAGATGATTAGGGCAATGGGCTGTACAAACAGCACTAAAGTACCCCTTTCCGAGATGCATCATTGCGTCCGGTTTTACCATCGTTGAGAGAGATGATGCACGATTTAAGTTACTAATGTAATGTTAGCGCCTCACTATTGCTTGATTGGCCTACACTACATATTGACTTAATAAGGGGCTAATTGAATTTGAACAAAGAGATTATATTCAGAGAGCAATAGTAAGATCTGATTAGCAAATAAGATCATTAAGATTAGGCTGTCTCATTAACAGATATCTTGTAGATCTCAGTGGAGAATGAATATGCACCAGTGCAGAGGAAAAAAGGGGTGTTTTTGACATCCTCATGTCTTTAATGATGTCCCAGGAGATGACAAGGCTGTATTAATTTGAAAAAGCTCCTTGCAACTGTGCTCATTCCATAGTCCCCCCCCCCCCCCCCCCAATTACACAACATTGGTGGGCTACGCTTGAGCGTGCATGTTTCCCTTACACGTGACTCGACTCCAGCCAGAAAAACAACAACAACGGCCATCCCAGAAATATCACATTCTATTGTTTCAGAGGGATAAAAGAGCCGTCTGTGTGCTTATATGAACTCTAAAATCGATCTGCAAAAAAAGTCAAACCTCCTTTTTTTTATAAATCTCTCTTTTCAGGGTCTCCTCATGCTTCTCCAGAACCTACCTACAATCCACTGGGGCAACGAGGAAGTGGGTCTGCTCCTGGCCGAAGCCTACAGACTCAAGTACATGTTTGCGGACGCCCCCAATCACTACCGGAGATAAGTCCCCTAGACGGTGGCACAATGGCATGGACCTGGAAGCTTGAAGTTTTTTTTATTTTGACTGACAAACCCTTAGAATTGACTGATGTGTTAGCAAACTAGAGATGGTACGGGTGAAAAGGGGGCATAGGGGGGTACCTCAACACTCCCGTCAGCTCTACTATCTTCCCCCTCCCCCCTTACCTGCCGTAGATGTGCCCCTGTGAGTTTAATGCAGCTGAATCTGCCATGTCAACGTCAGGAGAGCAGTGCAGTGCGGAGACGAGGGCAGAGTGTTCTCTCTGTCGATACTCCCTCCCCCGACCCCACCCCGCCCCCCACCGCGACGACGACCAACGGCCACCGACCAACAGCGACGTGTGTGAATGAAGGTGCAAAGGCCGTCGGGCCGGCAGCAAGCATCCCCCCCAGCAGCAGTATTGACTTTCTTCACGGGGCGGATGAATGACCCCACGCGGGAGGGGTTAGCAAGCGATCGTCGGAGTGAAGACGACAGCGTGAGGCGATTGTGCCTTGGTACCGCGACAGGATTTGATCATAGCGTTTCTCAGTGTGCCCTGTGCTCTTTTCTGCTGCCATGGTCATTACCATGGCCGCTCTGTGTTCTCGTGATGAATGCTCTGAGCCCCGTGTGTTGAACACCAATCTCAGCCACGTCATGTGCTCGCGGGGCTCGTGTTCCTGAAAGTCAGCAGAGGAGGCACTGTTGCTATAGAGGCCCTCTGGGTAGGAGAGAACTATACAGAACTGTTGGACCAATCAGAAGGGCTTTAAGGGTGCCCTTAGTTTTGTTGTTGTTGTTGTTTTTAGTTGTTGTTGGTGTTTTTTTGTTTGTTTGTTTGTTTGTTTCCTCCAGAAACAAAACCCAACTTTGGTTTTGTTTTTTAATCAATCAGACTGTGAACATGTGAACAATCACTGTTTTGAATCACGGCATTAATGCATAGAGATGTTATGCAACAACATGCACAAGTCTCATCTACTATTGGGGTGTTAGCCGCAAGAGTGAGTGGCACTTTTCTTACTCTGCCAATCTGTGGTAGCAATGGAAGAAGATGGGCTCAGTGTGGAACGAAGAAGACTGAGATGAAGTCGTTTGCTACTGATTTCACTGATATTGAACTGGTTTATGAATAGAGCCTGGGTGGTGAAGACGGTACTGGGCGTATTTCTTCCCCATAGTCCTAGATTAATGCACTCTCACCGACTCATTGACGAAGTTGGTTCAAAAGTGTTAATCTCGTTCACCACATGCCAGTTATTGAGACCTTGCTTTTTGTACTTCAACCTGCATGGTAGACCGGGTCGGAATGAAGGGAGTATTGCATACTTCGGACGGAAAATTGCCAGTAGTCTTACCTGTTTTGAGAAAAAACATAGGCTGCTCTAGTCCGTCTACTCACTGCCTTTTGTGTTGCCTTAGCAGTTTTCCTTTGGCATTGTGTCACTACTGTAATTGGAGGTTTGACCCCGTGCAGACCCTGCGAGCCCTGGAGCAGAATGGGTACGGCTGACAGAGACAACCACGGGTACGCATTGATTGTTTCACGGGGCATTCAGAATGTGTTGTTTTTCTCATTTTAAGTTGATGAAATGTAACAATGTACGAGAATCCTTTTTTGAAGAAAAAGGGCTGAATTTTGCAAAGTAGAGCAAACAAGGCATGCCCAGTTATAAAGCTTTGATTGGCTGGGAAAACAGACTGCCTCAACTTTTGATTT
>NC_137914.1:8662962-8720462 GCF_963457725.1 Sprattus sprattus
CTTCTGTAGTAAATGCTGGTTTTAGCCTTAAAAGAAAGATTACAGTTATCTGCTGTATATTTAACTGTTGGTTTATATTAAACAATTGAGACTCTTAATGTGGCGCATCTGTCTGCCTATTTCTTTTCAGTAAAGTGTCTCACTGATTGGGAGGCAACAACCCACAGGAGGAATGAATGCATCTCCAAGCAGCACTATCTTTAGCCAGCTACATCTTAATAACCGCACCTCCCACTCGTCCTCACAACTCCCCTCGAGGGTGCATGTGCACCATACAGCAAGCTCACGACGAGATGCAATTTTACCACACGCTGCATTCATACAGCTGGGTGTGGGTTCAAGCGCTCGGGGAAGAATCCTGTCCGTGCGAGAGGTGTGGCGGAGAAGCCTGCCGTCACATTAGACTTAGACAGGCACGGTCACAGCCCCTAACTGATGTGTGCAGCCCGCTGACCGCCCAGCGGCCCTGTGGAAATGTCGTCAGTAATTAGAACTCGTTAAGCAATCGGCCGGGTTAACGACCTGCTGCCAAAGCCCCCGAGCTTGTCGTGTCTGTTGATGGGCGTTCTTGGATAGTTCACGGCTCATGACAAACAAGGCGTTAGTAATGACATATTGCGCGTGTACCTCTGCAGCGAGTTCGGTGCGGCAGTATATGGAGATGGAGTTTAATTGGCAGGAGGTGGGGGGGGGGGGAGGGACCACTAATCTGAAATCAAAATTTCATGAAATCAATCTGTGTACAATTCTACTTAATACTCGTACTATAAAGGGTTAAAACACAAAGGGATCCTGTTTCGTAGTTAAAACAAAATCTCTAAATATTCCAAAGTGAAATGTTTTATCGGCTTGACGCAAGATAGGTTGTTTGAAATATGTTGTCTGATATGTTTTTTTTGTGTGTGTGTTCTTGTTTTGTTTAAATCGGCAGCGTTTCTGCTGGTGTGGGATTGTTTTTGAAATGCCCCCAAGAAGCTGTCAGAAGCCCAAATGTGTAATGAGTGAATTCACCTCATTAAAGAGGAGAAAAAATGTGACCATCCGCAGAAACTAAAAATATTTCCACAGCCCTGGCTCTTTCATGAACATATCCTCTGGCTACATTTGCTCTTCATAAAAACACATGCGCACACGCACACACAGATACTTACATACACATACAGAGAGAGAGAGAGACACACACACACACACACACACACACACACACACACACACACACACACACACACACACAGAGACAGTCCTATCTGCAGGTGGTAGACTATGATTTGTCTAATTGTTGCCTCAAAGTGCCCCCTGTTTTTTTACAATTCCCTGAGCAGGGACACTGCTGTCATCACACTTACAGCTACACAGCAAGACATCCGTCACACACAGACAGAATGCCCTTTTATTAAATCTCCTTTTTAACACTGCACCCACTTAAAAAAAAAAGAAAACATATTGATTGTTGCTTTCAGCAGAGAGCACTTTCAAAGCATTTACATGCAGAGACGTGTCGAAGGAGAAGAACAAATAGTCTCTGCCTCCAAGTCTTGAGTGAACACAAACAACAGTTCTGATGGGACGACACGAGAAAAAGGTAAGTGTTCTCTCAGGCTGTATCCACACTAATACGTTTTACTTTTAAAACACATCACTTTTGGTACCTTGGCACTTGGCGTCCATACTACTTCAGAGTTTTTTAGCCCCTAAAGCAGAGACTTGGGAAAGCTGCTGTCCCCATTTTAGTTTGAAAACTCCAGGGTTGGGTTTTAGCGTGGACAGGCAGAATCGGAGACTTTTGGAAACTATGACGCAGACACCAACATTCGTGTCCTGACCAGGTCTTATTAGTCATGACTCATCCTTCCCAGAATCGTCACACTCGTATCATGCAACCCTGTTCTGGAAGGGTTGGAAGAGATTATTTCTGATAAAACATTAGTCTGGACGGAGAGGGTTTCTTTTTTCTTCTTGTAATACCCTGTTTTAAAATGAAAACGTGTTAGTGTGGCCAAAGCTTTAAACTAAGTAGGATCCCAGGCCAGGGCTCTAGGCAAGAGAAGGCGAAAAAGAACTAGAGGAATAGCAAAAAAGATGACCGGAAATAACGACAAGACTTTGCACCGTCTTCTTTTCCACTGAATGCTCTTAAGACGATTTCTCAGAGAAGAGCTCTGTCTTTTTCTCTCAGCAGCCAGCAAAAATAATTAAATATATGTATAGAAAGACGGCTTGAGAAAGAAAAACAACTGATGGATTCCTAGATTTATCCTCTTGTTTTTTTTTTTTATCCTCTCTCAGGACATATTGCTGTCTCTGGCGTGCCCGCTGTATTGTCTTAGAGGTGGCAGATGATGGGATGGCTGCTAAAAGCTTTACTGTCATCAATTGACCTCCACCTGGGGCCTGAGGCTACAATAAGCAGCCGCAGCAGCAGCTGTAGAGAGAGGAGCTGCACATCTAGAATTGCACACAGTGTAGGTAGCTGCTTGCCCTTGTGTTATTTACCTTTAGTGTTGAAATTCTTCACCTCTATGAACAGGTGGGCCTCAGGGACATCTGTGTGTGTATGAAGTCGGAAAGAAAGCGGATTGAATTAAAAACAGCTAAAGTGTTTAAGCTCCAAACTTATCGGGGAGGGGGGAGGCTGTATAATGCATACTGAAAGAGCCAATGCCTTTCTACCTCGCATAGGTATTTTTTTTTTCCTATACTGCCTTTTCTTCTCACCTCTTTTGAACTGGCCTTTTTTTTTGCCTGCAGCTATTTTGAGTTAAAGCACCCAAAGAAGTGGTTGTGTGTGTGCGTTTCTCTCTTTTTTCATAGGTCTGGTAGATAAGCGTGTTTCGATATGGCAGACCAAGATTATTAAGACGGGTTGCTTTATTGGAGCAATTACTATAGGTGTGATTGACAAGAGAACTGGGCTGACTCTAATCTAATGATGCTATCTGCTGTTTCTGCTTCGCTGCCGTTTATAGGTTTCTGCCAGGCATCAGTCAAGCTGAAAAAAAGAGGCTTATTTTTGCACCACTAACAACGTTACACTGTTGCTGAGGTGCTCACGAAATAATTTAATATATCGCTTGTCAGTCCCACCTGACACTTGCACAAAACAAACTGGAGGTATTAATGCAGGCATAACTTCAGAGATGTGACAAAAGTTGGGAAAGTGCAAGCGAAAAGCAAACGTTAAAGCCCTTATCAGCATAACCGCTAACCCAGCATGAGGTGGATTTGGGAAGGTATATATCCACTGTAGTCATGAATATAAAGCACTGCACTCTCCCTCCCTCGGTTTCCCTCTTCCGTCAACACTCTATATGAAAGGGTCCATTATCTGGGGGTTTTCTACTGAAGTCAACATTAACCCCTAAGTTAATGAACCGTAGGTAAATGTTGGCCTGCAGAAACTGAGAACCTGCAGAAAAACGTGCTTTGTTTCAGTCGTGTAACAACCAGCCCAAGACTGTGCAAGAGATATGCCATCAGCCTGCGTTGAGTGGTTCAACAAATAAAATAACTGATGCCACAGATGTAAATGGTTTGCTAGGCTGAATATTTGGAACATCATTTAGCTGGTGGCACAATATCTATATGTTTGTATGAAAACTTGAATTTCTTTTACAGTTGTGGAGAATGGATACTTCACCATCAACAGTAGTGTGCATTCATGTGGTTGTTAAGGGGCATTACATGTTCTAAGTCAGTCAGTCAGTTAACCTGCTGTTATAAATGTTATTGGTATTGACTGAAGACTGGATGTGCTTTATGCTGCCAGCATTCTCTGACTGTGTGCCGTGATATGATAAGGGTAGCATGTTTGTATTGTCAAATTGCCTCCCTCAGTACAAGCGTTGCTTGCTCACTTAGCCGTTCTTGCAAGGTATGACACACTTCACATTCACAAGACTCAGTGCGACATATAGTTTGAAGGTTTTTTTTAACTGCTAACATTCCACTTAGAATCTCTTTGTTCGATTACAAAATTCACAAGGACAGTTACAGTGTTCCTTTTGGTTAATACGAGCCTCGTTCTCCCACGCAGTCTCCGGCTGGTTCAGTGGCTCCATTCAAACAGCACTTGATTTTTTTATGAAGATGTTAAAGTGCCTAAGTAGTGTGGGATTGTTGGAAGAGATCCAAACACATCTCTGCTAGAGAGCGCTTTGCAGAACATGCTCAAAAACTTCAGATATAACTGTCAAGAGTCAGAATATTGGAATTTCAAAAAAACAATTACAATTAGCACAATCTTTAGGAGAGAAAAAAAAACAAATCTAAACCCTCTGTTCTCATCAGTGTATGCAATTTTACTGTCAATATGCCAAATGTCTTCAAAGCTGTTCCCTGGCAAGTAGATTTTGGTTGTTGTGGTTTACTTCGTCAGTAGCAACACTGGCAGACTAACCTGCAAGCAGAGAGGGATAGGGTTGGAAGGAGGGGAAGAGTTTTGTGGAGGAAGTATACCAGACCGTGTGTGTGTGTGTGTGTGTGTGTGTGTGTGTGTGTGTGTGTGTGTGTGTGTGTGTGTGTGTGTGTGTGTGTGTGTGTGTGTGTGTGTGTGTGTGTGTGTGTGTGTGTGTGTGGGGCCACCGTCAAGTGTCAGCAGACAAATGATATGCCACTCATAAGCAAGGCAGAGTATATGGAAGGTGAGCGGGGCTGTCATACTGATTGATTTTCCTTCCACATGCTGCAGATGCGTCAAGAGGGGATGAGAAGATTGTAAATAAATGGAGAGCATCCCCCCCCCCCCCTCTCCCTCTCCCTCTCTCTCTGGCTTCCTTGCTCTCTCTCTGTGTCCCTTTCTCTCTATCACCCTCTCTTTTTCTTTTCAGTATTTTCAGGTTTGCTTGCCACAGCTTTAAGCTCCCACTGACACAGCACACACTTTATTGGATTCAGCGTGCGGCAAGAAATCAGACCAAATTGAAAAACTGGAATGTACATGGCCTTTATCCAGTCCCCCTCTTTCTCTTGTTTAACTTTTTCAAGGCCAACGTTTTAGGGTTTTCTCCTTTTAATTTAGTGCCGCTGAATGAGCATGAGTAAAGTAATATTGCGGCGGCCGTATAAATACAGAATTTCAGTGTTCAAGCCTCTGAAGGCAGATCATTATTCCGGGGAGTAATCTTGCTGATACAGCTGTTGCCTGGGCTCTCCCATGCTAGTGTCCTGCCATGATTTATCTCCCCAACAAGAAAGTGGGCAAATCGCAAACAGGGGGGGCGGGGGGTGGGGGGTGGGCGGGGGACTAATAATGGGGACCGGTCAGATTAAAAGCCTTTTGATTTCCTGTGATCAAAATGTCATTCCAGAGGTGCCACGCCACATGATGGAGTGACCGTGTATTCTTTGGGGGGGGGGGGGGGGGGGCGTTTCGACTCGTGGAGTGCCTTTGTCCACAAAAGCCCCTCTAAAGGTTCTATTTGTAATGCCCTGTTGAGGGATTCCTTTCACAACTATTTGAGCTTTCTTTGGCCGTCAACTCAAAGCAGTGATTCTGCTATGAAGAACTCCTTTTCAAACCTCAAGGCCTAAAAAAACGCCTGCTTGTCATTAGCCAATTAAATAACCGATGAACAACAATCCATGTAGTCTCACAATCTAGCCATGGAGAGGTTCTGAGATTTGAAAACCAGCTTGGACAATAGCTGCACTTTTTAGAGGTAGGCAAAAATATTTCTTTGTCAGAAGTGATTTAGATGAAATTGAGGACACCTTAGCAAACTGAGTGTGTTAAGGCCTTTCTCAAGGGAAAAGATGTCATGGCTCCTCTTCCCACTGCCTTTCATTTGCCAGCAGGGTGTGTATGCCCAGGCACTGTCAGTTTGAATCTCATGAGCCCAGTTTATACCACAACGGCTACAAGCTCATGCACTCATTTGCTAATTTAACTCTGATTGACGCTCATTAACCATCGCCAACCACACCCTCCCAAACCACAGTCCCCAGATCAGACCACATCTCCGGACCATAATGAAGGCTGTGAATTTTCTAGGATTGGCATCACACACACACACACACACACCCTCCCCAACCACCACTTCACCCCTCCCCTCCCTCTGTCTAACCATCCTTCCCCAGCCCTCTCCCTCCCCCCCCCCCGCCTGTTTGTTCCCCCCTCGGCTTCCACCTTGACAGGTTTGCCACGAAGATGAATTCATCGCCAGCGCCGCTGAAATACTCTAGCCAAAACAAGTAATTTGATTGCCTTGACCACAAATTAAGTTAGTGTGATTCAATTTTCGATTTGGGCTTCTCCCTCAGCCATACATCACCGCAGACATATTTCATTACACAGCTAAAGCAGAAGGCCGAACACTGACTCCCCGCATAGGAAGACATCATGGGAGCATTATGACATTTATTCAATAGTGCAGGAGTGGGCCTGAGAGAGAACGCCACCCCCTTTCTCATGGGCCACAACAGAGCTATTTATAACACACACACACACACACACACACACACACACACAATCAGCAGAATTCCAGCACACACACCCTGTCACCACCACCAAGCATTCCCTCACACATACACAGAGCACAGTTGTAACACACTCCCTCTTTCATATACACACACACACACACACACACACACAACTGGATTAGGGTGGTGCAGATAAGAGGGATTGCCCACTCCACTCTGTCTTTGTCCACACAGAGGACCTGTAAAGCTGCATTATCACTCCTCTCTCCAGAAAGATCCTGTAAATAAGGCTGATCTTTGACTTGCCATCTGAAAATAACATGCTTTTATTTATTCTATTCATTTCTTTCATCTCTCTCTCTCTCGCTCTCTCTCTCTCTACGTCTCTTTTGCGCTCTGGCTATGTCTGTGTTCCCCTGTGTGTGTTTCCATATGGTTTCAGGTGTGTGTTCAGGTAAAGTCTTATTAATGACAGAATGCTCCATCATGCCATTACTCAAACACGCCAATGCGCACACACACACACGCGCACACACACACACACACTTACTCACAAAGCGCTGTATGTGGCTCTAATTATACAACTGGTCCACAGCTGAATCTGGGAGAAACAGGCAATCTCCGAAGCAGAGACTCATATCAAAGAATGTTATTTTTTATAAAAAGCACAACAAATTATTCCACAAATTGACAACTACACTAGGTGTGCCATCAATTCTACACACAGTTGCAGCGCCCCCCCCCACCAAGTATCTATTCAAATGTTGGCTGAAGGCTGGTCCTCAGTGTGTACTTTCTGTGGGACTGCTAGAGTGGTCAATACAAAAGAGTTTAAATACAGGAGGAATTTCCTGTAGCTTTGGCGCAGAGTAATTGGAAAGGCAGGTTATTGATTGCATTCAAGCCGGTGGCTAATGAAATGCTCTCCACTGTGTCTTGTTTTCGCTGGTGACAATCCTTGCAGCAAAGCGCTCACTGATCCGACCAAGTTTTCACAACACTCTCTCTCTCACTATCTCTCTCTCTCTTTGTCTTTCTCTCTCTCTCTCTCTCTCTTTGTCTTTCTCTCTCTTTCTTTCTCTCTCTCTGTCTCTCTCAGCGTACTCACTGCACCCGCCACATACTCATAGTCATAGCCTAGGGCTTGAGTAGTCATATTGTGGACTGCAAGAACAAAATCACAAAAATGTGGGCATGAGAAATAAGTGAGGAAGCACACATGTATGTACACTTCATGCCATTGTCCAACATCCGTTTGAATTGAGGGTGCTCAGTCTTAGTTTAGGGGTTCAGTACAGGCTTATGCACCCTTGCTGATCTGGCCCTGGGCAGATATGAGCAGCGGCCACTTCACAGAGCTCACACGGCCAACTTCCCCACGTACTTTAGCACATTGGTGTAGTCCAGGGTATATGCAGGGATACGGAGTATACCCACTTATTTTTCAGTCAGCAGTGGGTATATACCCACTTCTCAAAACAGGGCGTATATCCTGTGCTGTGTGGGCTGCTTAAAAAAATTAAGAGTATAACCACTTCTCCAGGGACCACTACACCACTGCTTTAGCATGTGCTGGATGCAAGTGTCTCCTGCCATATGGGGTTGATTCCAATACACGACATGCCCGGTATGCTCAGTGAGGGCATCCATTCACGATATTGTGATTAATCTGTTCTGCCCAAGGCAAAAGGAGAGGAACATAAAGCATGGCACGCTCATTCACGCCAAATGATGATTGCCATGCCTCGCCGTTGAGCCGGGCGAGTCTACTTTGCAATACCCCGATTGCATGCTGTAATTTTTTTTTCTGCCAATTACGTTCACGCTTGATTACTTCATATCTTTGTTCGCTCTGTCACTCCCTTTCTCACTCTTTCCTCGATTTCTCTCCTCTCTCCCCGAGTCTCTGTTGCCTCACACCCTGCATGCTCCAAAGGAAAAGGTTAGATGAGATTCCTCTTATGTTTGCATACATCAAACCCGACTCGGGGCTCATTTCATTTCTCCGGCGCCACTGCCTTTGAATAAATCTTCTCCCCAACCTTGACACGCCGCATTTTTTAAAGTGATTCACCAGATTTTGTCCAAGTGTCATCTCTGCTTCATAATACAGATGGTAATAGCCAAGGATGACATATGGAAACAAATGTAAATGCCGGTGGGGTCCTGTGCCTCAACAAATTCAATGACTGGAGTTCAGTCCTGGGGCAAATTATTGTGCTTCTCCAGATGGCTCTTTTGGTACAAGGATCCACTGTTCAAACAACTGGAAAATCAAACAAGGTACAGGGTGGCATTTGAATTGCAAAGCAGGGATGTGATGCCATAATTGCCATAATATACAGACTGAGAAGATGCATCAAAATAACCCTTCCACTTCAGTGATCTATTGCCCTTTCCATGATATGATTGCGGCTGAGACCACTGTGAGACTGCAGCTGTAAGGCTGCCTGGCGAGAGCCCCACTTATCTCCACACCATTAGGAAGTTGATGATAAACACAGTGATAAAGGCTTTCAAGAGCAGAGATGGAGGAAGATATGCATTACATTACTGTATACCAGGTAAAGAGACAATTCACAGTAGATGTACATGAAAGGACATGAATGTAGTGAAAATGTTTATTTACTATTTCTGTCAGTGTGTTACATCAGTGCTGTAATTTGCAGACTATTAACCACGGTTTATATGTTGATTTTGCACAATTTCTGCAACCCTACGGTTAATACTTGGGTGTGTCCTATACACGGGAATGCATTTTATTTTAGTAACACAGTTAGGCTACTTAATGTAAAGTCTCTCTCTCTCTCCAACCCCCCCCCCCCCCCCCCCACGAACCCCATTAATGTATCAGTTAAAAAGAACGTTGGCTAGATAATACATTTTCATTCACACTTAGTCACCTTCGGTCTTCCATAACAATAAAGTAATGGGTGTTGTGTATTCCCATCAGACTATTTAAAGGGATGCTATGGAGCGTGAACCTCCACGAAAGGTGTGAGAGGGCTCCTAGCAGTTAACCTGGCTATGAACTATCTTAGCTAACTCTTAACTCTAGCTTAGGGAACCTCTTTAACTGATCTAATACTGTATGTCCAATATGAACTTTTTTTTACACAAAGTCTGCTTTCTCTAGCTTTGGGAACCATCTTAACATTTGGCAGCTTCTAGCGCGAGACGAAGTCATGTTGATACATAAACAGGCTAATATGAAGCTGAACAGGCACCCTGAGGGTTTGTACCTATCCTATTATAATTTTAAATCGAAGAGACTTTAACACCAGCTTTATAGGAAGCTATCATTTCATTCAAATGGAAATTATTCCATCTAAACATATTTAATTAATTATTTTTTTTTTTTTAGTTTCCTTAGCAAGCTTGCTAGTTAGCCAGCATAGCAACTACACAGCCATAGCAACCAGGAAATATGTATGGTGAAACGTTTAATTTCTCATAATCAGCGCACTAATAAAAGGCAGTAGTGGGTTCAAAGTGATCACGACGTGATGTCAAATGGCTTCGCATAAACATTAAACAATCCTGAGAAAAATAATGTGACGTCAATGGCTTAGAGGGGAAAAGTCTCTCCAAGCATGTCAGAAGATTATCGTTTTTGGTACTAGGGCACCATGGGATCAATGTATGTGTGTGTGTGTGGGTGTGTGTGCATGTGGGAAGGCGGTGTAAGTGTAGTAGTTTTGCTTGAAATGCCCATCACTACTTCATACAACTTTTAAATGGCTAGTAGCACTCGCACCACAGCTGCATAGCATGAGGTAACGTTGAATAAACTGCGGTTAATACGTACACGGGTGTGGTCAATACACAGGTTTCTTTTATACAATTACATAAAATACTGTAATGCGGTTTATATATATGGTGCTGTTAATCCTAAGGGGACCAAGGCCAGTTGGACTTTTTTTTAGGTAGTCTGACATGCCTTGATGTTTTTGTATATTTCATATAACAAATATTGATGCACAAGTGGCATATATGTAGAAGATTAAAGGTTGCTGGGGGTGTTCTTTATGAGTCTTGACAATACAGTAGTATACAGGTGCTACATGCACTGGACTGTGCCGAGACTACTGACAAGCTGATTGAACTACCCATTTGAAATTTCCATTGACTGTATAACAGAATGTGACAAGACGCCTCCGTTTAAAAAGTCTCAGCACAATTGTAATGCATATGTGCCAAGAATAGCCAAACACATTGTTCAATTTAAGAGCTCCAACTGTTAAATGAGCTGTTAAACGCCAACCTTCCCTTGTCACTGCATTTGTTCTTCTTTAAGAATAATTCCATGGCATCGCTCAGAATGTTTGATTTCTATAGATAATAACTTGAGAGCATGGCATTGTAGGCCTTCTATTGGCAACAGAGACATTGCCTTAATCGAAGGCAGGCCAATCAGACTGTTTCATTAACATACATTTCAAATAGATCACTAAGTCCCTGTTTCAAAATTATTTTTAAATGTCGTGAAACAAGTGGCAACCTAGTACTTTACATGTTACGATGGAAGAACAATGAGAATTTGTTATCAAAGTTGTGTTTATTAAACATCTCATCAATTTTCGATTCAAAACAAACAACAGTATTGCTTGCCCTACTTCCAGGTATCTGCAATAAAACCTAGAGGCCAATTGCAATCTGCAATCAGCTAAAACACCCCTGCAGGGTCTTTCAAAGTGCAAATTATAAAGTTAAATTTGATATATTATATAAAATATGTTATATTAAAGTATGTGGGGGTTTTTCATTGTGCTTGGCTTGTTGATTAATCATGTTTTGGGTCAATTGTTCCAGCTTTCCTAACCCCATTTAAATATTGAATGTATTGTTTAATCATAATCAATATAATATAATCAATATCTTGTGAGCATGTTGCACAAAGCGATTAGCTCGAAGAAGTCAGCTGTGTCAGAGCCAGCCAAAGCAATGCATATTAATGGTGAGGACTTGATGTCCATTTGTTTTGGTTTTGTTCTGTGTGATTTGTTTCTAGACCATCTATTAGTTATGGAGAGCCAAGTGGATGTCCCGAAAGTACAAAGTGCCCAGGAAGCCATTAAGTGCACCTTACAAATAGCTGGAGCTCTGCACAGATGCATCAGTGTTTGCTTTCCTCAATGATGAAGGTGTTTCAAGATGCCTTTCATTGCCAAGAGTGCCTTTCCCTTTCTAAGTAGAGCTATATCTAATTTAGTTAATTCTCTGATCATTTTGTTGTGGCTTGAAAGCTCTTCAAGTTTTTTTTCCTCCACAATGGGCTGTTAATGTGAGTGGGAATGCTGATTTAAAAAAAAAAAAGAAAACAATACCCTACAGCTTTGAATGTGTTTGCCTTAGGGGCAGGCATTGTTTGTTGTGCGTATGAATAATTAATTCTTAAAAAGTATGCAGCCATAGCCATATGCATACACACAAGTACACACACACACAAACACACAAGTACACACACACACAAACAGACACGTACATGTAACATGTAAACAAGGCTCTCTAATGACTACCATCAGCACTTTGACTCGTAGAGATTTACCCACACTCCGATGAGACCTCTCCACACAGATATGGCGACAGTGCCATGCCACATGATGGCTGTGTTGCTGAATCTCTTAAATTAGTCAGCGCTGTTTGAGAGGAGACAGACCATGGGGGCCTAAGTCAGAAGCATCAAAGCCGAGAGCTGAGGAGAGGCCTTTGAGAGGGCTGGTTGAGTTAAAGGTGAGTCTTATGCTGCTGATGTTGTAGCTGATACTGCTGTCACCGTTTCTCCATATTTTGATCCTTTGAGGGCTGGTTGAGTTAAAGGTGAGTTTTATGCTGCTGATGATGAAGCTGAGACTGCTGTCACAATTTCTCCATATTTTGATAATTTTTTGGCTTTTCCCCCCATTATTTTTCAGCTGTGATGAGCGTTTGACTCTTCGAATGACACTTGGCCTTGGAACACTGGATTCACAAACTCTGGCCTGTTACTCTGGTCCATGTCACCCTACTTTTACCACCACAGGACGAAACAACACAAAAATAACTGGGAAGCTTTATGTAGATGATTTATGTAAAACTAATTTGATGGAGACTCTCAGGATTTCTGTTTGTCATAGCGGCCCTAATGTATTCCTTTCATCTCATTCTTGACATATTTTAGGCATTGTGTGCTGTACCTGCAGTGTACCAGACCTTGAACTACTAACCAGGCTAGCTATTCCACGAGTGTTATATCACTTATTTTTTTTAAATTGAAGCGGTTTCAAATGCAGTTGAAGCCCCGCACAAGAATTGGTAATATACTGATGGAGCAGGCAGAAGGCTTCTCTTTGGCGTGTTGCCGTTTATTGATGAACCACATAGAGAAATCAACCTTTACAGGACCGATACAGAAGGTAGGGAAGACAGACAGTCTTCTATGCAGACACAACACACTAAGCAGAGAAGGGCAAATACGCTAACAACAGAGAATAGAATGCAATCCAGAAGCATAGCACACACAGACTACAAAAGGTTAACAGTACACACTAACATTAACACAGGCTAGAAAACACAAGTACAGTCGAAAAGGGAACATTAAGCACACAGACGGACGGCATTATAGGGAGAATCACATCGCACGCAACATTACGGGAACACCCAACCCCCTTTGCACACTCCAGTATGATTTGTATATCTCTGTTTGTGTGTGTGTTTTTGGTTTTGGTTTTGATGCAAACATTTCCATATTCACTGCAATCAGAGTCTAAAACTGCAGTACCTTTCTTAAAACGTGTCTTGGTTGGCCTTCAGACCAGGTCGTTGCCATGTGCCCACTCAACTCACGAGGACCACAGCGCAAGGAGTGGGATCAGAACGTACACAATTTGTTTCATTCCGACCATTTATAGCAGCTACCTTAGAAGAAATCTATCTCTAAAACCCTCCTCCGGTTACACTGTTGTCTTCCTCAGGACTCTAAAACCCGCCTCCGGTTACACTGTTGTCTTTCTCAGGACTCTAAAACCCTCCTCCGGTTACACTGTTGTGAAAGTGAGTGAAAGTGAAAGTCCTCTCTATGGCAGAGGTGGTGTAGACACACACACTCTGAAATTAGCCTCTGCATTTAACCCATCCAGGGAAGTGACACACACACACACACACACAGTGAAGTGAAGTAACACTAACCCGGAGCAGTGGGCTGCCATTGGCGGCGCCCGGAGAGCAGTGATCGGGGTTAGGTGCCTTGCTCAAGGGCACTTCAGCCGTGGATGTGGGCATGGGAGAGCAGTGTCTACCACTTCCCCCGCCCACATTTTTCCTACTGGTCGGGGATCGAACCGGCCACCCTACGGTTTCCGGCCTGGAACCCTAACCAGTAGGCCACGGCTGCCCCACGTTGTCTTCCTCAGGACTCTAAAACCCTCCTCCGGTTACACTGTTGTCTTCCGCACGACTCTAAAACCCTCCTCCGGTTACACTGTTGTCTTCCTCAGGACTCTAAAACCCTCCTCCGGTTACACTGTTGTCTTCCTCAGGACTCTAAAACCCTCCTCCGGTTACACTGTTGTCTTCCTCAGGACTCTAAAACCCTCCTCCGGTTACACTGTTGTCTTCCTCACGACCTGAGCTACACTGTGCACGAAGGTGACATGGTTGGCCTTCAGACCAGGTCGATGCCATGTGTCCACTCAACTCACTTGCACAAGACCCACACAAAAAGACACAGATGAATAAAAGAAAAGCCTGCCGTGTGTTCCTGGCCTTGTCTCAAGGGTCATATCTGAAGACAGGGTTGCTCAGCCAGAAAGAAAGAGGGAAAGAGAATAAAGGCTCGAAAGAGATCTGCAGCCAAATGCGAATGCCGTGTGTCTGCGCTCAGGGACTCATGATGACCCAGGCACAGAAGCCTCCTCTCTCTGCCAGCGTGGCCACTGCCACTGGCCCCAAGTGATGGAGGATTGACTCCCTCCCTCATGACCCCAGTTAACCAGAAGGCTTATCTTACTTTTATATATTTCATCTTTTGAGACCAAACAGTCTCCTCTTCTGGCTCCCATCCAGCCCCTCCCGCCACCTCGGCGCCGGCCCCTGCTCGGAGCAAGGCAGAGGGAAGTGCCATGCAGCCTACGTTCACTTCAGCTCGTCCCAAGTGGAGGACATGGAGTTCCAGTAGCTCAACCAGTGTAGCTGAAACGGTGCCAGCAGTGCCAAGGGCATGAAGTTCAGTCCCCGTCGGAGCTCACAGACTGATGATGTAATCCATGTCTTCTGTAGCATTTGAAGTAGCTTTGTGTACAGCGTCTGTTTTCATACAACATATAAATGTGTGGTGTTGAAAAGGAATGAAATTGTCTCGGTTCCTTACGCAACCTCGGTTCCTTAAGCACGGAACAAAGATATAACAAAGTAAATTGCTCCGGTGGGGGCGGGGCCAGAGTGCGACGCACTTCTCCCTGCCTGTCGGCGTGAATGAATAAGTTCTTCGAACAAGTCCATGACACTAGGTCAAGTCCCGTTGTTATATCGCAGTTTCTGCGATAAGGAACCATCTTGTTGCCTAAGGCTCAGACATTGAGCAGTTTTCATAACTGTTACCACAATAGTAGACAGATCAGACAGTGCCTTGCCCACTTGCCAACACCCCTCCCCTGATTATGTCACACAAGTGGATGAACTATGACTGTCAATGCAATTTCATTTCATTTTTATCACTTTTATGCCTCTCAAGAGCCTCAGAACTTGCTGGAACCGCCAATCTTTCTTCATAACAGAGCTGAGGAATCCCAATGAAAATGCATAGGAGATCACGTCCTCCTCATCACATCCCCCTCTACTACTAGTTTTGGTTTTGATTTGTCCCTTCAAATTTAGTTTGTCAAATGGTATTATCTTAACTTCTGAGGCTGGACTCTACATCAGAACAGTTTCCTTACTTCTTTTTGGTGTGGGTGGGGGTTGGCGGTGTGGGTGGATGGGGTGGTAAACACAGGCATGCTCTCTCTCTCTGTTGATTTTTGCATGCGCTTATCTCGAGAATCTGCATGTTGCTTAGCAACCTCCCACTTTCATTTTCTGTGGTGGTATTCTGTTTCCATACAGTTCTGGCGCTGATAAAAATCTCCGTACCCCTCGCCATAATGTCACAATATAAACACTCTTTTGTTGTTGTCCATCTCAAGCTACCGGTTAGACTGATGGGTTTCCATGGACACAGGGACCTGCTCGAATATACAGTATGGAACCTTCAAAAACAAATGCATAGTTAGAGCTATACTAGGGGACTGTGGCGCACCAAACATGTATAGGGTAGATAGAGGTATAGTTGAGTGGTGCCAGGGGAAACTTGCAATGATACTAGAAGGCAGGTGTGACGGGGCACCTGAGTGACCCGCCACTGCAGCCTATTGGCTGCAGCCTTACTGGACTGGGTGCAGTTGTTTTGGCGTGTGTGTTGCTTGTTCTATGTTCATATACGTTTACATGTTCCGTTAGCAACGTCTTTCTGTTTAAATAACCACACAATTTCAAGTCTTGTCAAATGTTCTGTTTATTTAGTTTAAAATCATACTTCATATTCTCATATCTCATAGCGTCTGTCTACTGTTGTTTAAGTCTTTGTCTTGTGTCCGTCTATAAGTTAGTGGAGCGATTATTGCGCGATTAAGCGTGAGTTTTGAAACTGTACCGGGTTAACCCGAAGTATTCTATTTGGCTGATTTATCATGTGTGGCTATGTCGTCACCGAGCCTACTGCATACTGTTTGTAGTCTGTGTTGCCCAGCTGATTGGGCCATTGTTTAGTTAAGTATGGTTGCTGTGAGCCACAGGTGTTGGTGCCTGAGCCGATGACACACCTGTTATTGATAATTGGCATGAGCCAATTGGAGGTTGATGTCTAGGCTACTTTAACTCCCTTTTCTTTTGTTCGAGAGAGTTGCCAGTTTAATAGGACGTAAGTCCTTGGTGCTCTCACTGGACTAGATCCCTGGTCCTTTTACTTGCTTTTCTTTTGATTTCGAGTGTTGTTAATAAGGTGTAAGCCTTACGTGCTTTCCAATGCAGACCAGCTAATATGGTCTTTTATATGTAGTCGACTATTTAATGTGCATATTTGTATTGAGGCTCTGATGCCTATTGCTATGTCTTTTTGAAAATGGTATTATTTATATTAATTTGTTATTGTCATTGATCTTACTGCCTTATGGGCCTTACTTGGGTAACAATAAAACCCATAAGTTCTAACATCTTCTCCCTCCTGAGTCCTCTATGAGTGTAACATCCAAGCTCTAAGCGCGAAGGCTATCTCGACCTTTTACAGCAGGATACATCAAAGGCCATTTGCTAACTACTAGAAGAAACATGAAAACTAAAAATAACTACATTTGCATTTCCTGAAGGAAATACCAGTGTGTGCAAAACAAAGAATGTAAAATTATTTATTAATTAAAATAAATATAAAGGGAAAGATAAGAACATGTAACGCAAGTCTTCAGAGAGAGACAAAGGATACGGAGAGAGAGGTGTGTAAAGACAGATGAAGAAGACTCTCTATGTCTCAATCTATCAGTCTTTACACACCTCTCTCCTTTTTGCCTTCTCTTTTGTCTGTTTTAATCTTTTACTTACTTTCTATTGATTTTGAGTCTTTCATTTTTTTTATTGGCATGAACTGGCATTTCCTTCAAGAGCCAGACAAGGAACCAGAGAGCCAGAGACAAGGAACTCTTCACTAAGGTTTGTATGAGGACCAAAAGCATATTCTTCACTAAGGTTTGTATGAGGACCAAAATCATATTCTTAACTAAAACCTCAATGCGGTCAAAGCCAATCATAGAGGCACCTTGTTAGAGCACAAAAATATATATTGGCAATAAATGGTCAAGGGCAATGAATCCCTCTGTTTTAGGACGAAAGAATTCCAAGTATTTTCCAAGGTGTCACTTGTCACTACCATGTATATAACATTTGCATATATTTACCCACTCAGATTAAATGTTTTGTGGCAATGTTAGTTTGTGAACATTATCATTGCTAATATAAATGATCTACCTGAACAAATCAAAGTAGTGTGAGCAACGTTTGAAATGAGAGGCCAAACAAGACATCTAATGAGACGTCTAATGAGCCATATTAATTCCACTGGACCTTTCCGTCTCCCTGTAACAGTTTATAGTACAACCTTCTCTGTTGGGCAGAATCAAGGTTTAAATGGCAATTTGAAGCTTCACAAAGAAGCAAGTCCTAATGCATGTGAGCATGTCATTGTCATAAGCCTATATCATACAAAGCCAGATACACCACATTATGCTCAGCTAACTGCCACTTGTGGATATAAGATTGCTTTTGCTCTCCCATACAAAAGTGTTATTATCACATTAACACATTGAACTCATATATATGGTATTTTAAGTCACTCAATTGACGATCATAATGCTCAGTTCTGAATGTTCAAGCTCAGTTTCCACTGAAGAGTTGTGTTCATTGAGATATTTGTGATGGCCAATTTATCCTTGTCATACAAGTCAACAACCCAGCCTGTTGTGAGGAGGTTAAAAAAAAATCATCATCTGGCTATAGGCAACACAACAGACCTTTTTGTAGTTCTCACATAACTAATCACTGTGCTATGTATACGCATAGTAAACTTCACTCCACCTTTTCCTTATAAAGTAATTGTTCTAGCATTTAAGCAATTCAGGAGTTGAAAAAGCTACCAATCCCATAACCTTTTAGTCACCAATCAAAAACATGTCCTTTACAGTCTGAGCTGTTTTCCGAGTCAGAAGACTCCAAGGTGACTGCTATCTAAACAATGCATCTCCAGCACACACACAGATACAAAAACAGTGTTGGGATCCTCTGAAAATAGCCGCATGAAATGTTAATGCTTAAGTTCATGGTACCTGTGGTGTTTTTTTGGGCAGGGGGACGGGCACCCTGGCGCTGTCACGGTGATACTGCATTAGTTTAAGCTACAGAGACAGCCACGCGGCAAGAGCCTCTGCAGAGTTGCCATCAGTGCTGACAATTTGACAACCGAACATGGCCTCACCTACTGCATGTTTAATGCAGAGCTGGGCTTTTTTGGGGGGTGGGGTGGGGGGGGGGGGGGGGGGGGTGTTGCTGGAAGTGCCACATCCAGGGTAATACTGTCCTTGCAGAAACAGCAAGCTAAAGGCAAACCTCAGCCATGCGGCTACATTCATTGTTTACTGTGTGTCGGTTTCTGTTTTCAGAACTGTTGATTTGTGTTAGAGTTCATGTGGCAAATTAAATGTAGGGCTGCACTTTACCTACGATAGACAGGTGTGCTGTTCATGAGGTCATGAAGTTCATTCAATTAATTTGCAGGATCATATTCTGATTATTTGATATGGCTTTACTTTGATTGACTTGTTTGTCACATTGTTATTACTTGAGGTAAGGTTAATATTGTGTTTTACAAACAGCGGTGCAAATCCAAACAGTATTGACAGTGTGTGAAATATGACGTTTTTGTGATAGTTTCACAGCAAATTTGAAATGAAGCCTGATATGTGATATTCATACCTTATTATGAAACATAGCTGAAGATCATCTCTAGAGGAAAAAAACAATGTATTGGAAATCCAATATTGGATATGGAAGATCTAGAAATGTTTCCCCATGGTCTTGCTGATAGCTTTCATCTCCAAAAGATTATATACGCAGCAGAATGTATGCACCCACTCGTAAGTCACTTTCAGAAATGCACATGTCGGTTCTCATTTGAATTTCCTTTTATTGTTTAGTAGGACTGGTCTCTCCATCTTCTCTGCTCAAGATGAAATAATAACAGTAAAATAATGAAACCATACTTAACCCCTCTGTACTTAATACTATACTTAACACTCTGTGTGTGTGTGTGTGTGTGTGTGTGTGTCTGTGTCTGTGTGTCTGTGTGCGTGCGTGTGTCTGTGTGTGTGTGTGTGTGTGTGCAGAGATGGGCAAAAATACATCAAAATGTATTTTGATACAAAATACAAAATACCCTTCAAATAAATGTATCAAAATAAAATACAAAATACTGTTGCCAGAAAATGTAACAAAATACAATACATGTATTTTGTATTTTTAAAATACAGGAAATACTTTTTCATGTGTGTAACCGCCGCCACCACGCCCCTGCCCCCGCACACATATTCCGCCAATTACACCTGTCAGTGTAATTTTTTCGCTGAATATAGGTATAGCCTACATCAGTATTTTTGGCAATGTGACTTGGCTATTCAGACTATTTAGATTGACATAAATATGTCTGTAGGCCCTGGCTACGGGGATATATAATGTACACAAAGCTCTGGTGAACCCAGTAAAAAAGGAAGAAGAGTCACAGAATGTGTAACTAAGCAAAGCTATTAAAAGACAACAACTTGATTGATTTTGTATATTGGGCTCTCATTGCAATATCTATGGCTTCCGGGAGGGCTATCCCAACCATGCTTTCATCATACGTAATTGCGTATAAGGACATCATACGGCTTTGATTAAGTCACATTCTGTCAAGATGGCTAACGTTCAGTACAACAACTCGATTCGCTCTTTGAAAGAACCTGCTTTTAGTCGGTGTACTAATGAAGATAAATTGACAGAGATCAAGACAGCTATCTAAGTTTTCGACCTGAGCCCTGTTTTGTGAAAAAAAATGGATTTAACATGAGAGTCAATGAGAGAGATCTGGGGTGATTTCCTTTTCGCCCCAAGAAGGGGCGGGCCATAAGAAGCACCACTTTTGGCAAATTGACTGATGCCTGATTCAACAATGACATTCAGAGGCAGATCAGATGGTCTAGTGGTAGAATCCGACAGAAAAAACACTGCCTAAACAACTGGAGAAAGTATTTTGAGTATTTTAAATACAAAATGACTCCACTCTAAAGTATTTTGTTACAAATTACATTCGATTTTTTTATCGGCCCTATCAAATACAAATTACAAAATACTCAAAAGTAATTTAACTAGTATTTCAAATACAAGTAATTGAAATACTGCCCATCTCTGCGTGTGTGTGTGTGTGTGTGTGTGTGTGTGTGTGTGTGTGTGTATGTGAGCGCGTGCGAATGCATGTCCGTGTGCGTGTGCGTGTGATAGATAGACACACACAGAGAGACGGAAAAAGAGCAACTTCATGATAGAACCATCGGATATATCATAGCGATAATGGTGCGTCCTTGAAGTGGGGGAAATGTATGTAAAAGTTGGCTTTGATGAGCGAGAGATGTTTTAGTTAAGCAACGGCTGTTCATGTGAAGCGCCAGATCAAACACTTGTCTCATGTTCCCCATTTTCATTAGGTCTCAGAGGTCAGGATCAGTACGCCAGTTAGGAAACATCTCTCGTTAATGTGCTTTCATCTTTAATATAAATGTTGACACTTGCCTTTGCTTTACAGCGTATGATAATTGCTTGTCTTGCGGCCTGAAATATCCTGCTCCCCTATGCTGTTCTTTCCTGAAAGAAATCTGAAGTCTCATCTGAAAGACATCATGCAAAAATGATCTCCGTCCATTTCAGCGAGTGAAAGAAATGGGGAGGCAGTTAAATGGAAGAAAACGTGATCAATGAATTGTTTGTCTTTTTCTACAGGATTCCAACGTTGGTGTGGGTCATGCATTCATTTGCCATTTTGACATCTCATATAATCACCTTATTGCACCAAAAGAGTGTGGCACACACCTGCCACACCAGATGGGCATCACCGTGATCTCCCATAATAACTGACAAATGAGTCATAATCTACCGGCAATATATTAACCTGTGCGCAACAGATGATCTCTGGGATGCAATTTGATTTTCTGTTTGCTGCGATAGTAACAAAGGCATAAGTGGCAACTGTGCCAGCGCGGTCCCTAAATGTGCCATCCAACACCATTAGTGCCAAATGTGCTGGAACAGGGGACTCAAGTCATAGACTCCATCACTGGCCTCCTACTGCGAATGCTGTGTGTGTGTGTGTGTGTGTGTGTGTGTGTGTGTGTGTGTGTGTGTGTGTGTGTCTGTGTGTGTGTGTGTGTGTGTGTGTGTGTGTGTGTGTGTGTGTGTCCGTGTGTGTGTGTGTGTGTGTGTGTGTGTGTGTGTGTGGGTGAATGTTGGAAGCAGAGCAGGCTGCTGATTGAGAGCAAATGTTATGTTTACATTCTACCTTTTCTATGAATACAACATTTTAAAAAGTTAGGAAAAAAAATGCAAAAACCACACATTTCAAAACACAGGTCACTCAGATGGATTCTAAGTCACGGCATTCTGTTGCAGTGGCAGAGTGACTCGACCGCTTTCCTTAACATCAGGAAAGGAAATACCACAGTAAGCCCTATACAACATCTTGCACACTGTGCACTTCCTTTGTACGCAAAAGTGCATTTTTAGCTCCGGTATTGTGGGGAAGAAAATCTAAAAAGCTATGCCTTTATGTTTTTTTATTCTTCCTGTCTTCTAGTCTCAAGAGCTGCTTACTCCTCAGAACTTGCTGAAAGCAATCAATTTAAAGGTTGCCTGGCGCGTGTTTGAGAGCGAGGCCAAACAGTTTACTTTGGGCCTCTCCGCTGAGACCTAACTGCTGTAAAAGACTTGGAGTCAGAGAGATCGACTCCCACGGGAGCCACTGCGGCGTGACACTGCATGTTTACGGTGAGGTGTTCAATACTGCAGCGCTCGCTTTGTTTTTGTGTGTGTTGCAGTGTGTGTGTGTGTGTGTGTGTGTGTGTGTGTGTGTGTGTGTACGTGTGTGTGCGTGAGTATGTGTGTGTGATCTTTTGACAGACATTTGTGTCAAGCTGCACCTCCTCTGACAGGGGCATTGTGGGTAATTATTCTCTACTTGCGGTGCCTTTTGAATGGATAAAAAAGTGTATTTGTCCTCAGGTGTTTTGGACTGCCTTGTAATGTTTAGCAATGTTTTCACTTTGAAACCCATGCACTTAATATTTAACTTTTTTCTGTATCAGGGAATGCCTCAGTTACCTTGATGTGTACAGTAACCAACAACAGAATGATATGTTGTGCGAAATGCTTATTCATCTTTTTGCTTATTTCTCCCACATTTACTCATCTTTCCCTTTGACACTTGAGCAAGATTAAACATGACAGGCAACGCTTGCTTTTTAAACATGTACTTTATGTGATTTTAGTTTAGCTTTAAATCATGTATTTTGTGTCATCCTCTCATCTGATATTGATGTTAATGGAAAGCTTTAATAAACCACCAGCCCTGTTTTTGCCTTTGATTTAGGCAGGGACAAACTCTCATCAAAAAAATCAACTGCAAGAAACGCAGCACTGCGACGACGGCTACCTTTTCATCCCAGCAGCACGTCTTCCCCTAAACGCACCAGTTTTCAGCACACCCTGTTAGAATACGTTAAAGCCATGCATGGAATATCCTGAGCGACAATTACAATAAAGTTTATCTTTTTTTTCTTCTTCATCATTCTCGTCTATATGGCTGTCTTTACAACACTGAGAGATTCATTTCATCATATCATTTCGGTTCTAAATGCTATGATGCTTCTCTCTCCGTCGCATCAGCGGAATTAATTAAACTATTGAATTCCAGATCCACACCTCCATTCGTGGGATGTCCATGAAAGGCTCTCTTAACTTCCTGAGTGATGGGGCCACTGCATGGGTAATTAAATGTTTCATCTGAATCAATGTGTGCACTTCTCCTTCTCCTTCTTGTTCGCACAGCAGGGGGTGGAAGAATACCCCTCTATACCTACAGACAGAGAGCCGAGGTGGAAGAATACCCCTCTATACCTACAGACAGACAGCCGAGGTGGAAGAATACCCCTCTATACCTACAGACAGACAGCCGAGGTGGAAGAATACCCCTCTATACCTACAGACAGATAGCCGAGGTGGAAGAATACCCCTCTATACCTACAGACAGACAGCCGAGGTGGAAGAATACCCCTCTATACCTACAGACAGAGAGCCGAGGTGGAAGAATACCCCTCTATACCTACAGACAGATAGCCGAGGTGGAAGAATACCCCTCTATACCTACAGACAGACAGCCGAGGTGGAAGAATACCCCTCTATACCTACAGACAGAGAGCCGAGGTGGAAGAATACCCCTCTATACCTACAGACAGACAGCCGAGGTGGAAGAATACCCCTCTATACCTACAGACAGAGAGCCGAGGTGGAAGAATACCCCTCTATACCTACAGACAGACAGCCGAGGTGGAAGAATACCCCTCTATACCTACAGACAGACAGCCGAGGTGGAAGAATACCCCTCTATACCTACAGACAGACAGCCGAGGTGGAAGAATACCCCTCTATACCTACAGACAGAGAGCCGAGGTGGAAGAATACCCCTCTATACCTACAGACAGACAGCCGAGGTGGAAGAATACCCCTCTATACCTACAGACAGACAGCCGAGGTGGAAGAATACCCCTCTATACCTACAGACAGACAGCCGAGGTGGAAGAATACCCCTCTATACCTACAGACAGACAGCCGAGGTGGAAGAATACCCCTCTATACCTACAGACAGACAGCCGAGGTGGAAGAATACCCCTCTATACCTACAGACAGACAGCCGAGGTGGAAGAATACCCCTCTATACCTACAGACAGACAGCCGAGGTGGAAGAATACCCCTCTATACCTACAGACAGAGAGCCGAGGTGGAAGAATACCCCTCTATACCTACAGACAGACAGCCGAGGTGGAAGAATACCCCTCTATACCTACAGACAGAGAGCCGAGGTGGAAGAATACCCCTCTATACCTACAGACAGAGAGCCGAGGTGGAAGAATACCCCTCTATACCTACAGACAGAGAGCCGAGGTGGAAGAATACCCCTCTATACCTACAGACAGACAGCCGAGGTGGAAGAATACCCCTCTATACCTACAGACAGATAGCCGAGGTGGAAGAATACCCCTCTATACCTACAGACAGACAGCCGAGGTGGAAGAATACCCCTCTATACCTACAGACAGACAGCCGAGGTAACTTCTGCCCTATCAAAAACCTTAATGCACTTCCTTGTTGCATGCTCATATCCACTGGCATCGCAGAATACCAATCATGAATACACTAAATCAATCAATCCATCAGTCAGTCAGTCCATTCATCGTCACCTTCTTTGAATCCAGCCCTTGTCATAATAAAGCCAGTTCAATGTGCTCTCTGTGATGGGTTCCACAGATGACACTGAGATACAATGGCCAACAGAAATGAATCCATAGGGAAAAGTGGACACGTCATGACAAAGCACTAAGTTAACAGCAGGTGAAATATACAGTTGTGTGGTGAGTGGTGTGGAGGAGAGAGAGAGCGAGAGGCTGACGAGGGGATGTTGAGGGACGCCCTCAGGCAGTGGAAGATGAACAGGTGTCATGTCTCCCACAGAGCTCCTGCAGCCCTCTGAGCCACAAGGCTGCTGGGACAAGGGAAGGCAAGGCTCGAGATTGTTTGAGATGGGGTTTACACACACGCCTGTCATTCTGTGTTTATATGTGTATGTGTGTGTGTGTGTGTGTGTGTGTGTGCGTGCGTGCATATGTGTTTGTTTGTCTGTACCTTTGCGTCATTCTGGAACACCCTTGTTAAAAATAGAGTAATAAATCTGACATCACACTTCTTGCTGAACACATGCTCATTGAGCGTGTCCTTAATGTCCATGGGTGTCGGAATGCATTTATTTCATAAATGCCGGGCCTCTTAGGGAAAGTCAGTGAATCATCCACCACTATGTTATCAACCCCCGGCAAACAGGGCAAACCTAGTCGCTGTATTTAGTTTAGGAACAATAAGTGTGAATTTATTTCAGCGGATATGATTCCCCCTGAACGACAGAGAGGTTGAAGTATTCTCAGGCTGACGGGAGCCAGATTGCATGCGAGTTGTGAAAGTTTGTCAACAATCAGGTATGAAGCACATCTCTTTCTCTAGCACTATTCCTGTCTCTTTCAAGCAAGCACTGAGGTACCGTTTACTTGTGTATTCAAACAGTCATTTCAAATGAGCTAACATATGGATGCTACCATATGCTACCGTTTCCAATTTCCTGTCTCCTTAGCTATGCTGTTTCCTATATCACAGACACACATCAAAGTCTGTGCATGGCACAAGTAATAGTCTGAGCAGAGCTGAGGTGGAGTAGGTTGTCAATCAGTATCAGGCAGTGTAGATAGAAAACCCTCTAGCCTGCATCAAAAATAATGACTTGGGGGTTCTCCCCTGAATGTGTCAGGGCAGACAAGACAGTAGTGCAGTATAAGTGTATGTTGTTCCTGTTGGCATTAATTGCAGTAGCTAGCAGTCTGAGGCACTGTAGACAGTGAGCTTAAGGGGCTAAGCATATGTGTTTTGTTGGAGACTTCTGCGGAGGCTGGTTTTTGCCAATGGTGAATGAAGATTGAGTCCAAGGGCCCTTGGAGACCTGTTGATTTCCCGGGTGTGATTAGTGCTTTATGGCTCCGTGTGTCCTGGCACCTCCATTACCGGCTGCCTGCCGCAGGGTCCTCTCTGGACCGGAGAGAAAAACATTTGTCTGGTAAAGTAACTTTGTGCTTTGGTGTTTCAGATATTCAACGGATTTAGTATTTTTACTTTTATTTTCTCTGTGCGGAGGGAAAAAAAGCCACGTTGTCCTTAAAAGATACCAAACACATAAAAGGAAGGATGGAAGCATTTCCTGTGCTTTTTCTCCGAATAATCCTTGAATGGGGTTTGACAGGTAACACAACAGTCGGACGTTCCAAAATTAGATGTATGGAACAACCAATTACCTTGAACCATCGTCTCCTTTCTCAGCATGATCAATATTTATAATGTACTTGCAATTACCAGACAAAAGTGAATTTCACAGACCTTCATATGAGACAAAGAGGAAGACAGAGATGGAGAGAGCCATGGAGAGAGCCAGAGTGAGCTTGTGCCAGAAGCATGTGTGGTTGTGTGTGTGTGTGTGTGTGTGTGTGTGTGTGTGTGTGTGTTTGTGTGTGTGTGTGTCTATCTGTTTGTGTGTGTGTGTGTGTGTGTGTGTGTGTGTCTTTCTGTTTGTGTGTGTGTGTGTGTGTGTGTGTGTGTGTGTGTGTGTGTGTGTGTGTGTGTGTGTCTATCTGTTTGTGTGTGTGATTTCCCAAGCCCACTCGTGTGTGGGAGTGTGCATTAACTCCATACGCAACATCCAGCTTGTTGTGTTACTATAGAAACGTGGAGAAAGAAGTACAGAGGCCTGGTGAGGAAAGAGAGAGAGAGAGAGAGAGAGAGAGAGAGAGCAGGAGGGAGGGAGAGGCAAGGGGATGGGGATCCATGTTTATGCCTCAAACCAGATGAATCAAAAAGCCCCTCTGAACAAAGCAGCTCTGTTGTTTGCAACTGCTAGCTACTTTTCACTTCATGAGGGATTATCACCTCACATCCTCTCTGCAATTTGACTTCAATTCCACTTCCCGGGTGCCTGACGCAGCACAATAACAAGATGAAAAGATTCCAGCCAGCACATTCGGTCTAGGACCCTTCCCTCAGATGAAATTAATGGACTGCACATAAAGTGTGTTGTGCACCCATTGTCCAAGGTCATATCCCATTTTAAAACTAAAGGATTTTTTCTTTTTTGGGATTCCCAGAGTTGAATTGGTGAGACTGTGTCTGCTGATGTGGGAAGGCAAAGTCTACCCGGTGGTATACTGTATGGAGAACCCATGGTGGCCAGCCGTCACCAAAAGCATGTTCCAACCCACAGTGAATAGATTTTGGCAACCTGCAGTCACTGTTAATGTGTTACACTACTTGTTTTTTTTAACAATTTAAGGGAACAAATATGTGAAATATGTGCACAAACATAGCCCTAATTTGGAAAAACAGGACCTGATTTGAATATTGAAATAAGCATTTATTATCTCATTACACGGAGTCAGCCTCTCCTAAAGCTTGCCTGTCACGGCTGTCTTTCTCTCCCCTGTTGCTTCAATTGATGGGCGCAGTGATGTGAATCTGTTCTGCCACAATCTATCGAATGTAATGAAAGGTACGTGAATAAGATGCAGTTACCATATCATCATATTCACATTATCTAAGGCTTATGGAACATGTGAATCGCATAATGAAATGCTTCAAAAGCACGTTTTCCCTCAAGATGCAGTTCCTTCATTTGAATTTTCATGTTGCCCTCCATGTCGGAATGTGGTTTTTTTTTTGCTTTGGGCACAACATGGTGACTTGCCCTATAAGACAATGTTAACATAATAATTACCACATTTAATTGATTCACAGACTAACATTGTTATTTCAGATCATGTGAATTAGTCTTGGCTAAAAGGGGAATCCCAAATTAGTTTCTTTTTAATAAAGCCCTTAAGCACTTTAACACTAGACTACTTCTACTTGCACTACTGCACAATACAGTCCAGTATCCAGCAGCCTTATCTGGAAGAGAATGGAAGACAGTAGGTAATACATACATAGCCATTGGAGTTTATAGCGTATGCCATACACAAAAACTCCATTGTATTACTGAAATAATTTCTAATTGGTTTTCAGTTTAACCGCCTTTGCAACAAAGTCTACATTGTCTACACACACCATTGAATGACTAGTGAGAACACCAGGACCACCCACGACAGAGAGCTTAATCAGAAACTGACTAATTATTCATAACTGGTAAATCCAGTTCATCACCATTATTGAAAGTACTTGACTGATGCAATACAAAGATTTGTTTTGCATTTGTTAAACCTTATAGAGAAAGATTAAACATAGGGACTGTTGCTGTACTCACTTTGGATGAAAATTAAATCGATTTTCTGAATCTTGTATGTACACATTGCTTGTGAGAGATTTCTCTAAAATGACAAATGTGTAGTTGTAGATATTTCATGTGCAACTAATAACCACATTTACACATTACACACTCAAAGCCCACCGTATTGATTTGATATGGGGTTTTGTGTCTGCCACTGTTATTTCCAATATGTGAGTCTTAAACTTATATCAAAGCTGCATTTCACAGTTAATATTTTTAACATTAAAGCATGCTTCAGTCAGTTTGCCAGTCAAGTATTTTTGGTATTTTATATAGGTATTTTTGTGAAAGCATTTTCCTTTCCAATATCTCTATTGATGGACAAGAGAAAAGATGAACAGGCAAAGACAGCATAGCATATCTTTGCAGGTTACACCTTAACCTCTGTGTTCTTTCAGAGTTGTACAAAGCAGTTATCACTTCTTGATCAGATTCTGAGATCTGAAACCCCTTAAAGTGGATATGGAAACATCACCAAACGGTATTGCTTTATTTCACTTAAAAATTACGATGCTTTACCACAGGCCTTTGGATTGGGGGCTTTAGAGACAGTTTTGTCTAAAATGTTACAGTCAATTTTTATGTCCAGAATTTCCAGAGGACTTGCCAGCGGACAAGGTGGTGCTCTGATTTCTAATTTTTCTCTGGGCAAGGCTGGACTACCCATATATGGCATTAGGTGAGTGCCTGCACAACCATTGTTGATTACAGCATAAGTGTTTGTGTTCCGTGTGCGTATGAGTGACGCAGAAAAGTCCATGGTGCAACGCACATGCAAGAACGAGTGGTAAATGATTAATTCCATGTGTTCCATATGTACAGTTCTAATTTGTCTTGAACTAATTTGTTCTGTGATTTCTCTCTTCTGTTAATGTTAGCATGCATTTTCTGTTGTCAATTATAGACAGTGTGTTATGATTTATCCCCTCAGTGTGATTTTCCTGATGTGTTACTCTGATGTGTCTGCGTATGTAAGCCCGCTCCAGTTGCCATTCTGTATCAGTGTCTGAATGCTTGTGCCTGTTCTCAACAAACGGGAAAAAAGACAAAGATACGCCTGTTTATTGAGAACATGCTCTACCATACATACATAACCCTTTATCACATAAATATATACATATATAAAATGCAGTATATATCTCAAATCACATATCCCTGTTTACCTGTACGGATATTGTGATTAAACTAAAACATAATGAAAGGCCCTCCTGAGGCACTTAAGTCATAGGTTTTGTTAGGTACACGGCAAGGCACAATCGGAACTGACAGTTGGCCCACTAGAAGAAGGTCACTACCTAAACCTCAACATGAAAAGACACCAACTTAGTGGGTCAGCTAAAATAAAAGTGTAAATCCAAAGGCTGGATAGAAATGAGGCAGTGGTAGAAACATATGTCTGAAATAGACACGTGTTTTTGTCCGCAAAATTGACCAGATATCTGTTGACACTAGCAGCAACGGTGAAGTTAGCCACACTGATGTTAGTTTAAGTCCGGCATTTAACACCAGCACTGAGGCTAATGAACAATAGCAGCTGAGCTGGTGCAAGAGTTGTACGGTACCACTTTACAATAAGAATCCATTAAAAAGGGTTTACAACCTAATAAATAACCTATTTATGAACCATTTATAAACCATTTATAATGGAGTCTTATTGTAAAGTGGTACCGAGTTGGACTTTGAGGACTTGGTACAACAGTTTGCTCAAGCAAAGTTAAGAACCGTTAATACATATTAAGTTTCCACTATGATATGTTTGTATTGCAACTGATATAAGTTATGCTGTGGTGTCAGTGGGGTGTGTTTTCATTGACAATGACACTTTTTGACCTAGTTCAGTTTCTAATTAAATAAACCTCTGTTGTGGTGGTTTGTATACACCATAGTCTCATTTATGTTAATCACGTCTAAAATCTGTAAGATGTTTGTACAGCTTCGTAGCGCGGCACTTAATCAATCACTATGTAATTCCTCACAACTCACCTAATCCTTGACCTGTAAGTCTACATAGAAGTTATATCTATGTCTGGTGATTGTTAGTGAGCCTATTCTATGTATAGTGGTTTATATACTGTAGACCTCTGAAAGTCTGCCTATGGCATGTGTACTGCATGGTAACTTGGAAATCTGTGATCTTCATTGCTGAAGTACTTTTCATACATCCTCACTTTTTGTTGTTGTATAGTTGTGTGAAGGGGGCACTTGAGGTGTGGGCACCCTGCGGGCACCACATAGTGCCAATCTGGACCTGCCTCTGGGTACGATTCAGTGATGGACTCGACTGCCTCACTTCTCCAAAGTTACTTTGTACAGAGTGCCCTTTTACAGAAGTTTCACTGTACAGAAGGCAGATACATACTTGGCACAGAACATAAGTTCAAGGGTGAAATTTTCGAATGACTGAAATTATAATCATCATAACAGCTCGCTTTTTAGTCATGCAAGGCAGACAATCACAAGAGCAAGACACAGAGCAAGAGCTATAGCTAGAGAAAGAGAAAGAGAAAGAGAAAGAGAAAGAGAAAGAGAAAGAGAAAGAGAAAGAGAAAGAGCAAGGGCAAGGGCAAGATTTTTTTTTAGGTGTCCATGAGGTCAAATCGTCTTTTCAGAATCATTAGAATAGAACACAAGATAGTAAGGGTCAGATAGTTCGATGTTCAGAGCACGGCAGTATATTTATCGGCACCTTGTCATCATTTTACAAACCACTTTAACTACTTTTCATTTCTTCATATCCGCACAATTTTTTTTTTAAATATCAGTAAATGCCATTTACTAAAAAACAAGAATTGTCTTTTTGTGACCAATAAATACTTTCAAGTTAAAGTTCAAATTATGGTAAAATAATGCAATGTTTCATGGGTAGCGTAATGCTTAATCTAAATTCATAACTCACACCTTAGGAAAAGGATCTTTGTGAAAAGTGAAACCTTTACTTTAATTCATCTTTTCAGCTTTAACAAAATTGCATTAGTTTAGTTTAACCAAACAATGTTAGATGAGAATTAGAACCTGCTTCATCAGTGTTACAGCCCACTGGGCCTTCTGTCTTTTCTGTCTGGCTGCAGGTGTGCCAGAGGGTCTGGGCGTGAGCCCCTAATTGCTGACGAGCTGCACCGGCGCACAGGTCTTATCAGCTAAAAGGGCTACTTCCTCTCCTTGGATTTTGATACATATGACACAGCACTCCACTCCACACCACAGACCTGACAGCATTCAGGCATTACTGTTCACTGATCAGAATCTCACACTTTTGTTTGTAATTTTGTTCAAATAAAAACCCTAGCTTTCACTTCCTATTGTGTTGCGGGTCATAACATAGGACTTAAACATGTTATGGCAAATGCCATACACATCATGACAGCTGATGTCCAACATTTGACACATCTGGTTACCTTTATTGATAATTGTCATGACAGCTCTCTGAATTATATATGCTGTAACGACTTACTGTCGCATGTCATTAAGCTGCTATAGCATCATAAAGTCATGATAAAAACAGTTATGGTCAGTGGTGTAGTGGTCCCTGGAGAAGTGGGTATACTCTTATTTTTTTTAACCAGCCCATACAGCACAGGATAAACGGCCTGTTTTGAGAAGTGGTTATACTCAATGCTGACTGAAAAATAAGTGGGTATACTCTGTATACCTGCGTATACCCTGGACTACACCACTGGTTATGGTGACATGCTACTGAATTATAGTCTGGGAAGTCCCGCCCAACTTCTTCCGGCCAAATTGATTTTGCCTCAGAACTGGGTCTGGCCAAGTTTGCATACCCGTTCATTTCAAGATTTCCAGAATCCTTGGAGCCAATCACAAACTGGCTTTTGGCTACCTGGCGCGCCATTGGCGGATTTAAACTTACCACGGCTACGTTACAAAATCTACTGCACGGAGAGTTTTTAAACATTGGACATGGTGGCCGCCGAAGCACCGCAAAACTTCGATAAGGCAAGTTTTCTTTGAAAACAGAACAGAAACTTGCCCTGGAACAATTCATACAGAAAAAATATGTGTTTGCTTTATAACCGATCGTTGTATCGTTGTATAGTATCGTTGGTCTGATTGGTTAAAGGACTGTCCAATCAGGTGGCTGAAGTGGAGCGCCGTTGAGAGTTGGCCAGACCAACTGAACAAATGGAATGCAGTGAAGGGGCAGGGAATTCCCAGACAAACTGAATTACTGAAACATTACTGAATTAAAAACATAACTGCAACTATTTATGCAAAGATATGGCATCTGCAGGTTTATGGATATGTTAGTCTTAAGAAGCAGGGTTCAAGTAAAATGCTACACAAATGCTATCAATGTTACATAAAGTACACAACCCACAAAGTTCACATTTTTGAATGCTGAAGCAAAAACCTGGCAAGTTGCAAACTGAGAAAAAAGGGTATGAACTGTTTGTCTCTGAGTGTGAACTGTTCGTCTCTGAGGGCTTTTGTCACCACACGTTGTTTACTGTCATTATCCAACCATCAAGGTAAGTTTACGTGAGAGGAGGAGATGGGGTAAGCTTAACTTTTGCTTTCTCCCCTAAGCTTCATTATCCTCCTAGCTGTGTGTCATGTTTACTTGCATGCTCTTCTGTGGATAAACAGATCCACAGGTATGACTCAAGGGCTCTGTAGGGAATTTGTGGATCGTGATGTGAGTTAGCACGCTAATCACTGACCACATTATAGCCCCCCGACTACTCACCTCACTGACCACCTACTGTGGCCACTTTCTGGTCTGATCAATGTTAAAGGTCAACTGGTGCCCATAAAAACAGTAAAGATGCTTAGCAGCTTTATTGGAGTGTTTGACCTTGCACACCAGGTTACATTATTGACCAAATTACTTCTCTATGGGTTTTAATGGTTTATCAATGGGGGGAAAAAAACTGAAAACTGCCACATTGCAAGAGTCCAATTAGGTCAATACATTGACAATTTCTTGTTCTTTTCCTCTTTTCTCCTCCTTGAAATATTGAAATATTATCCGCTGTATTTCAGCCGTTCTGGATGATACGAGTGGCTACAGCTCTTTCACATGACCTGCGTGAGTAGCCACTGTAAAGCCCATGCATCAACCAGCAAGAAGAAGGAATGTTGTTATGGAAACACTGGAGATTCAGAAACGAGGTGGCAGACTGGGTGAAAGGAATAAAAAGAATCTCCAAGCTGTAAATAATATGGCCAGCTGGTTTGGACATTATGACATACAAGCAATGAAGAGACACAACCGTTTTTAGAAGAGAAACAACAACAACAAGCATGGCATGGTTGGGAGACTAAAAAAAGACTATAACTGTCAATTGGTAGATGAACTGACAACATTGCAAATGGAGCATTTTGCTAAAAAAAATTGCTAAAAATTGGAGCATTTTGCATCAATTTGTCAAAGTAAATAATGGCATCCTTCTCAAATTTCATGACATTCTCCTATTTTAGTATGAACTGCTAAAAAGGAGCTCAACTGTGTGCAAATGAAAACAAAACATTTAACCCAGAGCCTGTCGCTGTTAGATTTTTGCAATTTTATTTTTCCACATAAATTGTATACAAGCAAACTGCAGCTTCCACCTAAACCTTGATTGACTACTACAATAATGCAATATTATTTATGTATACACTAATGTATGTGTAATAGTGGAATAAAAGACTGAATGCAAAAGAATGTTTTATCCCTCTCTCCTACCATCATTTTTAAACGTTCTGAAGTTGCTAACAATGTTTGTTTTATATCAAATAAAGCTTCAAAGGTGAAGAAAGGCATTTAATGCTCCTACTTAATTATGAGCATATTATAGGGTTTTTTATCAAATTTCTGACACCTTTTCGATTACACTGAAGGTGATAAACAGTCAATCATGCATGCCTTGTCTGTCTAAATAAATCTGAACAGCCATTACTCAAAACCATTTCTCCTGACCAGACTGCTGGCCGAGAACACACAGCAATACCATGATTAATTAGTCTGAATAGAATTCATTAATTACGTTGAATAAAACAAAACAAATTAGCGCAGAGAATGGTTCAAGGCACAGCAAAGGATGGTTTTATTGCTCCCTGCATTGATTTGCAGTCACGGAAAGTTAACACCATAAAATAATTGTCACTTGTTTCATTAAGATTACTTTTAATTGATGGCGTTGTCACCCACTCCTCTTACATCTTCTCTTCACTTGAGTTGTCTTGCTCTGGCAAAGTCACTCGGGTTGTGGGCTGATGGTAGTAAAGGGAAGGAGTGGTGTGAAACATAGTGTCACCCAGAGAGCCATGTGTCTCACAGACACTAAGTTGACATGCGCAGCCATACTTGACTCTCTTCAAGAGGCCTCTTTATGTGGCCTGTAAATATTTGCAGAGAGTAAGAGACGTGGTTTGTCAACAAGTAACCAGGTGCATGTAGATTTATGCTACAGTGCTTGCCTTTGCATTCATCTGTTAAATCCTCCAGCATCTGTGTGGACAAGCAAGCCAGTTTAAGCACAAACATTTTTATTTACAGTCTATATGTGTAGATTTCAAAAGGTAACCACACCCCAAATATGAAGGATGCTTAAATTGAAGTACATTCAACCAAAATGTCATTGATTTACGAATGTTTGCTTATGTATTATATTTCACAGTTTCACAGTATACATTTAACCTGTCCACAACTTGACTTACTTTAGGCTCTGGGCTCTGTTAAGCGCCTAGAGGCAATTGTATTGTTATGGCGCTATACAAATAAAATTGAATTGAATTGAATTGAATTGAATTACTTCACCAGCAATCTTTCTCTGCAGGTCAACACCACCTTTACCTTGAGTGTTGGATTGGTTTCTAACTTTCACACTAATGGCTTCCAGAGGTCCCGAGTGAAGTGAGTCTACCAGTGAAACAGGTGTGTGTGTGTGTGTGTGTGTGTGTGTGTGTGTGTGTGTGTGTGTGTGTTCAACCGAGCCGAGTCTGCTGTACTTTATTGCTCTCATAATTACTTGGCCTGCTATTGTTTGCCAGCTTCGTTTACGTGCTCAGCAAGCATCAGAGTCCATGGTCCATAGAGTAAATCAAACATCAAGGGCACCTTTAGCGCTTTGAGGATTCTCTCACAGTTACTCCCAGTGCTGTGTTCTGATGTATTGGCTTGACAGTTTTGTTTACATAATGAAAACACTGTATTATTTAAGTGACAGTCATCAAGAAAATTGCTCACTGAAAAAAATGAACATTAGTTTCAGCACACACATAACAATTAATGTACGTGCTAAAGATTTTTGACAACCAAGCTTTCATAGCGAAAATGAAAGCTGAAAATGGGGGTTGTACTCCAGAATGGCTCTGCCAAAACATCCATTTCATACATGCATGCTGTGGGTGTGGCCAGTGAACATCGTTACAAATCACTTTTAAACTCGATCAGACCATAGCCTACTTCACAAACAAATAGATCTCATGGTAAGAAGTCATCTTTGCGACTTTGGGTCCTTGAAAAGCACATTATAAAATAAAGGTATTATTATTATTATTATTATTAACATAGGCCTAGTTTCCCGAACGCTAAAAAGGACTTGAAATCGGTCGTAAGAGGGATCCTTGCAGAGCGGTTTCCCGACGCCGCACTTACGGCTATGATGAGTCTACGATGTCGCCAAAATCCACGTAGGCCGTTAAGATACGTCGTTATCGGGAAACGAGGCCATAGACAGTAAAGCAAGCCCACAGTAAGGAGAGGAGATGCCACATTATTTGGCTCAACAAAAAGGCCTATGCAACTTTCTGCTCTGTATTCCAAGCTCAGTTTCAAACCTCTGATAAAAAAAACACATCCTAATGCAATACGTTTCCTAACTCCATCGAGAGCACTACTATTGTGTCGTTTCATTTCAAATGAAACAGAGTCCTCTTTGTTATCACCCAAACCACTCTCCACTGCTCACTGATTGGTAGTGCAAATAGCAGACTAGCAGGGCTCTCTTCAATCAGTCATTTTCCCAGACTGTAATACCAGCCAAGACAGAGCAGGGGAGATACTGTCTGTCTCATCTAGCTGTGGGTAGGATGCACAGCTTCAACACTTGAATACTGGGAAAACAATGCCTTCCCCATTACCTTCCAGCCCTTTGCAGATCCATTTGATGGAATGGCCAGAATTCACATAGTGTATGCTTCCATCATGGGTTGTGTCAACACTAAATGCCCTCACAGTGGAAGGTATTTTCATGATCCACACAGGGTCCATTGAAAAGGGAATCAACTCGGGGCATCTGGGTGTCAATACCCGGTAGGTGAATGGCTTTGTGACAGGTCTGTATTCGTCTTGATACATTTTTTCCCCTCAGCAAAAGGATACTGTACCTCAAGGCCAGCAATCTTAAATATCGTGTTACACGGACAAGGCGGGGACACTTAGCCCTTTCTCCATGTCCTGTGCAGTCAGTCTAAATTTCAATCCAGTTGAGTGTCTGCGGGATGAGATGGAACAAGCCATTCAGCGTGGAGATCAAGTGCCTGCCAAATTGAAACTACTGTGGAGGGCAGTGGAGTCAAAACAAGGCCAGTTCCCCTCCCTAGCGCTTTCAAAACCTTGTCGAGTCTGTGTGTGGACTGATTAGGCGTGCTCAGAAGGGCTGCCACTCAATATCTGGAAGGTGTTCTTACGGTTTCACACGTTCATTGTGTGCTCGTTGATGTTCCTGTG
Organism: Sprattus sprattus; assembly: GCF_963457725.1. Classification (NCBI taxonomy): domain Eukaryota; kingdom Metazoa; phylum Chordata; class Actinopteri; order Clupeiformes; family Clupeidae; genus Sprattus; species Sprattus sprattus. The sequence continues at coordinate 8,699,820 of NC_137914.1, forward strand.
CAGAATGCCATGTTGCCATGTACTTGGCTGTGGATGTGAATGGACAGAGGTTAGTTACCATTTTACATTGTACAACTAGGGTGACCAGATTTGAGTTGGTGAAAAAGAGGACACTTCAGCGGTGACGGTCGGGGGGGGGGGATGCTATTATCAAGGGCCCTAGTGCACACTATTTACTAGTTAAGAGGCGCGCACACACACACACACACAAACATTAGGCGTGTATACAGTGGTGGCCAAAATTGTTAGAACACTCAGCATATTTAAGAGATATCAGATGTTTTTGTTGAATTGACGATTAAAATACCCATCAAACAAATGAAATATCTACAAAATGATCTTTATGCTCTATAAACCATATAATAGAGCCATTTTAAGTAGATTAAGGTCATTTTCCTTACAAAAAACAAGCTAGGCCTATTTCACTGTCAATATCACACAATCATGTTCCTTCACAGAAGCAGCCAAATTACTTGTATAATCATTGTCAGGTGTGATCCCGGTTGAATTGCTGGTGATGAAAGAGTCTTAGGACACAGCTGTGTAATTATTTTGAATGTACAAGGCCTGTCCTGCTCATTAAGTGATTGGTAACACCAGGGTTTTGTCACATAGGCCACACCACCAATTGGTATAAATTCAAAGCCTCTAGAAGTTGTCTTGTTACACATGTTGTTCTTTGAACATGGCTAAGGTAAGGAAGGAGCTAACAAGTGAGCAACGGGCTCGAATTAAGGCCCTTTTTGATGCTGGCTGGAGTTACCGCCGCATAGCCAAGGACTTGAGATGCAGTCCAAGCACCATCAAGTACACTATAGACCGCCATGATGCCACCAAATCACACCAGAACCGAAAGGGGAGAGGTAGAAAAAATAAACTTTCTGACAGACAAGTGAAGCATCTGAAAATTCTCAGTCTTAAGGACCGAAGAAAGACCTCACGAGAACTTCGTGATGAGATCAACACCACAATGAATGATGGTGCAACAGTGTCTTCAAGAACTGTGCGACGGAAACTTGGAGAAAAAGGACTTGTTGGCAGGATAGCAGCAAAGAAACCATTGCTGAGAGAGAAAAATAGAGTGAATCGCCTGAAATTTGCAAAATATCACAAGAAATGGACTAAGGAAGATTGGTCTAAAGTGTTGTGGACTGATGAGTCCAAGTTTGAACAGTTTGGCAACAAGCGTAGAGTGTATGTTCGACGGAGGGTGGGGGAGAGGTATAAAAACGAGTGTCTCTTGCCCACAGTTAAACACGGAGGGGGTAGTGTTATGGTGTGGGGTGCCATTTCAGCCTCAGGAACAGGTGACCTGGTGAAAATTGATGGCATCATGGATAAAAAAGTGTACCACAACATTCTGGTGAGGCACGGAGTACCATCTGGGAGTCGTCTTATTGGGCCTGGATTTATTTTCCAAGAGGACAATGACCCTAAACACTCTTCTCACCTATGCCGGAACTACCTGCGACAAAAGGAATCTGCTGGATCACTGAAAATGATGGCCTGGCCACCTCAAAGTCCGGACCTCAACCCAATCGAGCAAATTTGGGGCGAGTTGGACAATAAACTGGACAGATCCATTATACATTCAAAGGAAAGCCTTTGGCTTGAGTTGCAGAAGGCGTGGGATACAATTAGTGTTGAAGTTCTAAGGAAATATATTGACACTATGCCAGAGAGATGTGCTGCTGTAATTGCTGCAAAAGGTGGACATACCAAATATTAAAGTTAAAAGTGGATAAAAACAGAAAGACTCACTTCATCTGTTATTTGTTTGTGCTCAGAGCAACCATGTGCATGTTTCATGAACATTATGAGTTGAAATTATGTTTTGGAGGCGAAAAAAATGCACATTTATTCAGATTTGTAGGGTGTTCTAACAATTTTGGCCACCACTGTATATATATAATGGTTATTTCCTATGTTGTAATTATGTATAATCCATATACTTTCCTATGTTGTAATTATGTATAATCCATTGTGTCATCTCTCCTTTTGCAAAAGATAAAGCAACGACAAACTCTGATAGCTGGCCTCCCTCTCATTAATATTAATGTCTTAAAATGGACAGTCGAATTAGTTACTTCGGCTATTGTATTGGGAAAGTAGACATGTAAAAAAGAAAGCTATCAACAATAGCACTCTGACACACTAACGTAAACAAACGGTCAAAGTGCTGAAAGGTTCTTTAAAAACACTTATGTAAGGCACAATTTGTTGCGGCGGCACAGCTTTACCAACATCTGAAAAACACAATGAAACAGGCGCTCGGCGGCGACCTATCAGTATTCAGGGCCTGTTTTGGAGCAGATTGCCTAGCAGTCCGTAGTCTCCCAATTTGCCAAGATGCTGATTGTGGATTATCATCCCCTAAAATCCACCTTTGGTAAGGTGTGCAGTGCACTGCTCTGCTATTGTTTCTGACATCTGTGACAGTGGCAACAGCCGAGTGATCTTTTTCCAAATTGAAACCCAAAAAGACCTACCTGAGGGGCCGCATGGAGCAGGAGAGGCTGAATTGGCTGGCTATCCTTTCCATTGAAAAAGAATATCATGCATCACCACCTTTATGTTTGAAAGGTGCTTGCCTGTGTACTTTGCCTCTAGGTCTTGACGTTTAGATTTTGCGTCTAAATTAGATCGTCTCGTCACATGATCAAATAGAGACTTGACATTGGACAACAAAATATTACCCACAAATCATTGCATATCTGTATATGACAACAATACCAATGAAAATAAGAAATGATTCACTTAATTGAATAGTTTTTTTAATAGTTTCCATAGTTTATGTAGGATAAGCATATAATTGTGTTATAGATTGCTACTGACTATTTCCTTTCTACAAAATAATATACACCATGACCGAGATAGATTGGCCATTCCGAGGGTATATATAGCATATGGTACTCCTAAATGATTATATAGCCAGTTATTGATCGCTGCTGTGTTCCCAACAGTCTGTCCCTTCGCGGAAAATACTACACACTGGGACGAGTCCAAATCCCGGACGTTTTGGGAATCCCTGCCGGACGCATTTTTTAGGTCTCTAAAAGAGGACATGTCCGGGAAAAAGAGGACGTCTGGTCACCCTAGTACAATAGTGTTGTAAGGCGAGCCTCGTACAGTAGACCTTGAGTTCGCTCACGTGGTCTCTTCCATCTGTCTGTCAGAGTCTGTTTTTGTGTAGGTTATGTGTGTTTTAGTTTAGGTTATGTGGGTTTTGAGATTGTGTGTAAATTATGTGTGTTTTGTGATTGATGTGAATTGCTGCTGCTATCTATCGCTAGCCTATAGGCATCCCAAGATCACAGTCAACTACCAAGCCTAGCATGCGTATTATTAGTCTTCTAAATCAGTTACCCTGGGAACTAGTAAAACGTATTTTTAAATCACTGATCACTACTATCCTTCCCTATCATCATTTAAACAAGCCCGCAAAACTCACCTCTTCAAACTAGCCTTCACCTGCTAACCCCTGCTCCCTACCCTCCACTACCTGTCTCATTCCCCACAGCTTTTATTTTTACTAAAATGTTCTGTTTGTTGGTTTTGTTTGATCCCCTGTCTTCCTTCTTTTTGTTGTTGCATTGTTTGTTTGTCTTTGCCCTATGTAAAGCTTCTTTGAGTGTCTAGAAAAGCGCCATATAAAAATAAATTATTATTATTACTACTACTGTATTCTTTTAAACCAAATATTTAATGTTGGCAAACAACAGCCATTTTAAGGCCATTTGACAGACATTTGCGGCAATTAATGATTCACCATTCAGTGAAGATGCCTTGTGGAGTTGGTACAGAAAAAGACTCTTTTTTTAAAGGCTTTCTTGGAATGAGAAAGGGAGAAAAAAACATTAAACCATACTAATCAAAGCCCATTCTTCAAAGTTGTTTCACTCCTTTGCTCATCGAGTGATATCACTGAACCCTTGCCTTGGAGGTAAATTGAAAAGCACTAAATGTGATACATTATGTTTCCTTCCCTTGCGACTGAGTTGAGATTAACAGCTCATTTCCAAAGAAAAGATGAGAGCAAGAGAGAGAGAGAGGCAGCTGAAACAGTTTGGACTAATGCTGCAGTCAGCAAACATAAGATAAGGCCACAGTAATTATCTTAGCAACAGACCTTAACCCTCTGTGTCATTAGCCAAAGAAGAGACTTCCAAATAGGAATGCTTCCAACTTGATTTCCAGAAATAACAATAAATCCCTGATGTACCTCGGTGAGCTCCAGATATATAAGGCTACACAGCGAGGCAGCCAGACCACTTAGGCCCTGGCATAAGAGCTATGTTGATCATGGTGGCAAGACATGTTTGACATGTTTGATTAAGAATTCCCCCTTTGTGCGTTTGCTTCTCTTATCATATTTGAAGTGCAGCTCAAGACTGCAGAACAAGAGTCGTCCTGTGATTAGCGGTGATGATGATGAGGCTCCTGCCTGTCACTGTAAACAGTAAAAAGCCTGATCCCCATAACCTTGGAGCCAACAAGGCCTTATGGCGACTCGGGGGGGGGGGGGGGGGGGGGGGGGGGGGGGATAAAGCATGCAAGCGAGACCATATGGTGTAACGCTGCCTCGCACTAACTTTTTATCGGTCCGTAAAATATCTTTATGGCTCAGTCGAAATACAGACAACGTCGTTAGTAATTGATTTGATTCTGCATTATTGATTAGCATTCCGGGGGCAGAAAATAAGCACAATAAAATTGAAATATAACGTTTTTGCCACAGTGAGGAAGGCCCTATTGGCGTAGTGAGTAATCAATCAGCACGTGATGAATTCTCGGGCTGGGGCCTTGTTGCGCTTGTGGCTGACAAAACATTGGGAATCTGTTGAGCCTATACAGTGGTGTAGTGGTCCCTGGAGAAGTGGGTATACTCTTAATTTTTGAAAGCAGCCCATGCAGCACAGGATAAACTCCCTGTTTTGAGAAGTGGGTATACTCAATGCTGACTGAAAAATAAGTGGGTATACTCCGTATACCTGCGTATACCCAGGACTACACCACTGAGCCTATATGAAAATAAGCTGTAAAACTGCATTTGTGAGTATATGTGTAACCGTGGCTTGTATCAAAATTGAAATGTTACTCTCGGATATTTGAACCGGTGCCGATGTTTTTATGAGAATCTCAGCTAAAATCCTATCTGCTTCCCCCCATGGTTGTTTACTGTGATTTCTTCCTCGCTGGCTGTCGTTATGACCTCTTTGGATAGATGAGATCAATTTTCTACACCCTCTCCCCCAAACAGACATCCAAGCATTCCCTCTGAATTACTGCCATTTTGTTTAAAACTGAATAATGCAGAGGACTTTGAATTATCATATTTATAATAGGCCACACAGATGGCCCGTCTAACAGCCATTTAATCACCACCAAATTGCTTATTACATCTAATTGAAAATAGTGCATTCTGTTTGGAGGGAGAAGAGGGAGCGCATAATGATATTTTTCTCACAAGGCCAGGTTTCTGAACCCGAAAACAACAACAGGAAAATGCATATTTCTTCATTGCTTGTCCGAGCGAGGACAACAGAACTATAATGGGACTCCTTATTTAGCATTTCATATGAAGCTTCAAGGAGGGCCTCCCTAGTGGCAGACGTGCTTGTTTGTAGTGTGTGAGTGAGGAAAGCAAACTTGCTATTTTTGTGCTTGCTGTGTGCTTCTGGCGGTCTGATTTGTCTCAAGAGGGCAGGTGTCTTCTCCTTCCCTCTTGGCTGCTTTGGACGAGGTGCTCACTTCAGGACACGAGTGAGTCACAGAAAGGCCACAGCTATACCAAAAACAGAACACAGCGTGAGCGGAATGGGGGAAGCAATGATGGTGGTATATCAGCAATCATTACCAGGGATGTTGAGTTGAAATATCACCTGTCCATTCTGCTATCGGAGGCATACTCACAGTGGTGGCACACAGTGGCGCAAAAAGTGGGTATGCGCTGTATGCGGCGCATAGAGGCGGCGCACCATGGGAGCGCCAAAGCGATTGTAAAACATTTTTTTTTTTTTTAAACATGTTTGGGGTATTTTCTATATGTAGCTGCTGTTTTGCGTTTCTAAATCATTTATGCATTTCCTTAATTTTATAACATTTTAGAGGACTAAACAGGCTAGAGTAGGCGCCTTATCTCTTAAGATTCCATAATAGAATTTTGACATAGAAGAGGGAGCGTGAGGCCATGACCGCTAAACACACAAGCAGTTCGAACTAAGCTACGAGTAGTGAGTTGGTTGGATGGAAGATGGATAAAGCAAAAAAGCTGTTGGGAGCTTTGGGAACAGAAAAAGAAAGAGGGAAAAGAAGAAGACATGTCAGGGACAGCAATTAAATAAGTGGATGGTGAAAGGCAACAGGTAGGTTTTAAGGTGACTTTACGTTTGTGCTTGGAGGCTTGCAAATAATGTTAACAGACTAGCTAGCAGGCTAGCTAGCGTTTGCTAACATAGAAATGTAGCAGCCAAATGGGGGTTTATGGCTAGCTTAAGCCTCATCAGTTAGGCTGATGATAGCTACATTTAGATTTTGGTTAAACCCCTACTGTACCAATCCGTATGATACATCTCAATTTTATTAAGGCAAAAATAACAACTGGTAAATATAAGGTGGCAGACGGTCTCTGGTAGCATTCACAGTAACTAACAAGAAGCTGGAAACATAACTCTGGTTACCATGGTTACCATTAGCCGTTCATGTTAGCTGTGCTGTCAAACATACAGGCTATCTGTTGGCATGATGCAATACTAGATGAACGGGCAAGTGCAAAGGCACGGCGTGTTATTATTTAGTAGCAACTAAAGAGCACTCTAGAATAATTTGGTAGCAGCATTGTTACACATCATCACCTTTAAAGATCTTTATTTGCAGGCTTACTCTTGCGTTTTAAGGCATTATGTTGCAATGGTTATCATTATAATGTTAATGTTTGCAACTGTTTATTATTTACTAATATATATATATTTGTGTGTGTGTGTGTGTGTACAGTATATACTGTATGCACCATAGCGTACGTACCATTACCATTATGGTAGGCTTGCAGTGACTGATATACTTACAAATAAACCTTTATTATTTAAAGCCCGTACATGATGATGACTGGCACACTTATTTATGTATTTGTTTAAGAAAAGAAAAAAAAACATGTGTGTGTGTGTGGGGGGGGGGGGGGGCGCCAAAATTGTTGCTACCCCCCTGACACTGGGCAGTTGCACCCCTGGTGGCACATTTTGGAATGACTTTCAGTCAGGGGTGATTGCAGACAAACACATACTGTATGTCTTTTTCTTTTTTTTTTTATCTTACGGATAAGACATCTCTCTTTAATAGACACAGTTTCAATTTAGAGAGACCATACCTCCCATGTCCTGCTTGAAAGAGCTTCAGAACTCACGTCAACACACATTATGAATCTTTAATCAAACCCTCATCAAAGTCATTAAACGTATGGTGGCTCAGCATTCCATGAGAAAGGAGATCTCCATCTGCCCGAGGTGTGGCGAGGACGCTGGGGGGGGGGGGGAGTGAATCACTCTGATACGGTGCTCAATGAGGGGGGAGTATTTAATGATGGTCATTCTGAAGATGGAGAGGCATCGGTAAAGCTCTAGATCTGACAGGGCACACAATACACAGCAGGTTTATTGACCACACCAATGGCTAGGAAGACGCCCCCCAATGGGCTTTTGGCTTTCTTACTATGAGCGACAGAGGACCTGCCGAAGTTGCCTAATAATCTCTTTTTATCACCTTCGCCAAGGAGGTTGTGTTTTCCGTTTGGTTGGCTTGTCTGTTTGTTGATTACGCAAAAAACAACAGGCCAATTTTCACAGAACTAGGTGAAGGGGTGGAGCACAGGCAAAGGAAGAATGCATTCGATTTTGGATCAGACTCCAGTGTTTTTCTTGTCTGGGAATTCCCTGCCCCTTCACTGCATTGCATTTGCTCAGTTAGTCTGGCCAACTATCATCAGCGATCCACTTCACTCACGTAATTGGACACGCCTTTAACCAATCAGACCAACGATACTATACAACGATACAACGATCGGTAATAAAGCAAACACATATTTTTTCTGTATGAATTGTTCCAGGGCAAGTTTCTGTTCTGTTTTCAAAGAAAACTTGCCTTATCGAAGTTTTGCGGTGCTTCGGCGGCCACCATGTCCAATGTTTAAAAACTCTCCGTGCAGTAGAATTTGTAACGTAGCCGTGGTAAGTTTAAATCCGCCAATGGCGCGCCAGGTAGCCAAAAGCCAGTTTGTGATTGGCTCCAAGGATTGTGGAAATCTTGAAATGAACGGGTATCCATACTTGGCCAGACCCAGTTCTGAGGCAAAATCAATTTGGCCGGAAGAAGTGGGGCGGGACTTCCCAGACTAGTGTTTTTCACTTTCTTTAACATTGCAAGCTGGGGGCATATTGGCCTCGGCAGAGGTCTGCTCCCTCCAAGTGCCCATTTTGTTTTGTATGGTATCTTCCCCTGGCTCAAAATCACATAGCAAAAGGGACATATTAACTGTATACTGCTGCCTAGAATGGGTTTGTGTCGTATGATAATAAGTTATATTTATTTCACAGAGCCCTGAGTTATGATAAGGCAGAGATGGTAATGTCAATTAAATTCACTAATTTAATTTAAGTTCATTTCCATCTGGGTTTGTGTTTGCAAAATGAAAGCCTCTGGTTGAGAGCATTGCTCAGTGGCAAAGCTTCCTTCATTATGTCACGGAGGGGAAACTAGTCTGCTGTGCCAGAGAGAGAGAGGGAGGGAGGGAGACAGAGAGAGAGAGAGAGAGAGAGAGAGAGAGAGAAAAAGAGAGAAAAAGAGAGAGAGAGAGCAACCATAAGCACATGAAGTGACTAATCAAAGTCAACGGTTGACTGAAGTCGGTGCCCCCACCCTAGCCTACTTATGCGGAGCATCTTTTGACGCGGAAGAACGCGTCGCGGGGCGATAAAGTATGACTTAGTATTGCGTTGCAAAAAGCGCATTGGACGCCTGTTAACGCAGCGTCCTCGAGCACAGAGACGCTCCTGTTGCATTCCGCAGAGGTAGTGCGCAACTATCAAGTTTGAGCCAAGCGTTGGAAACACGACGTGTTTCTCCTCAACCCTCACAAGAGGCATGCCTCCTCCACCGCTTACCAAACACAAGGCAAAATCCTGAATCTGGAGTAGACCATTGTAAAGAGAACACCCAGAGACTTCTAGATAAGGTGGGTAAATTCAACGTCTTCGAATTTGTGTCTTCTGCCGAGTCACATAATCAAGCATCATGGATAACAAATTTAAAGACCAGTTCTGGTTCTAAATGAACTGACATTCACGTTCCTTTTACAAATTTAGATCTGTTATACCAGCAGCAATTCATTGCTTAAACTCATCCCAACGTTGATTGCGCCACTATTTTATTTAAACATGTTTAGGCGTTTTCCTTGGTTGTGGGTGAAATGTCACCTTCTCACCTGATTCGGGTTAATTCTACATTTGTAATATGGGACATTGCGTCATGGTCCTGTTATTTTCAGATTCATCTCAGGTAGTGTGCGAGCCTGTCGTATACAGCTGGGAAGTTTATGTTGCTTTCGTGTTCCCACATCCGTTAGAGAGGATCAGTGTGTCACTAGTGTGTGTGTTTCTGCTTCTGCTGTTGGCGCGGTGAACATAATACATATTCAATGCACACTGGTGCGTGGTAATATTTCAATACTTATTTTTGTTTTCTCTTTTCACGACAGAGTTAGTGATGCGAGATAAGAGGGTTGCACACATCGGATGGCTGCCGTGAACCATAGCGGAGTTGCTGAGTCTGTCTGCGGGAAAAGGAGGACCTCACCCCCGCGAACCAGTATCCCCTGGGGGAGGATTGCTCATCTATATCTGAAGATTGTTTACCTATAAATCGTGTCTTTTAAGGGTCAGACCTCCTCGGTTGTGAAGGATAATCTACCTTTGAGAGGGATTGTCTCCCTGCGTTTGTTTTGCGGCACTTATCCCTCAAATCGATAAGAGTTCATCGTTTGCCTCACTGGCGTCATCGAAAGACAAGGTTACTGTCCATCATCAGGGTTTTAATCTGTGCTCGGGGCGTCTTGGGAAAATAGCCACTACAGGTTCTAAGTGAAGTCCTCTCTAGGATGAAGATTGTACGTTTTCCTTTCCGCCTTCCCCGCACTACCCTTCATCTCTCTCTTTGCTTACAAAGTCTTTAAAGTTATGCGCAAAAAAGTGACCGAGGGAAGTAAAATCATTTTTGTCTCGGATTCCGGCAACTGAATGGAACTAGCCGTGTGTTTTAATTAAGCGGGCTGAAGGAATACAACGAACGAGAAAAGAAATGCAGTCGGGGATGAGGGCGCTCTGTGCCGGCGGAGGAGCGTCACTATGCTGCCTACTGTTACTGTGGGTTATCTATTCTCACCTCCTAAAAGAAGGCAAGTACTCTATTGCTTAGTACTACTTTAAGGGCTCACTATTGTTTGAGCTGAGTGCTTTTTTTCTCACCCCATAAAAATCACCCTTACGTTTTACACACTTGCAGTCCTCGAAAATCTTTAGTTGCAATGTTAATTACTGATGCCCGGCACTGTGTAACATTGTCACGTCATTTAAATTTTAGCAGCGTTCCCTTAAGTGAACGGAATGTGGAATTACACTTGGTTGCTTTCAAGCATGCGGTTCGATTTATTCACGTCTTCATTACAAATTAGATCTAATAAGAGTTGAGATACTGAAAGGAAATGATCCCAGGGAGAGGTTTTGAATGGATGGTTAGTGCTATGAATACCCCAGGCTAATTATGAAGGGCAAAATTCATGGGATTGCTAATAAAATGTCATGTTGCCAGTGTCATGAGAGCTGGCCTTCAGGGCACACCGGAACATCTTTCATACAGGAAATAAGTGCAATGCACTTGAAGTATCATGCTCAAGAATACCTTGCTCCGCTCTCTCTTCCTCACCCTCTCTCTGTTTCTCTCTCTCTCTCTCACACACACACACACACACCACACACACACACACACACACACACACACACACACACACACACACACACATACACGAGCACACAAACACGCACACACACACACACAGTCACACACACAGAAAGGGAAAAGGAGTCTTGACTTTTATGAATGTGTGTGTGTGTGTGTGTAGCAACAGCATCGAAAGGCAATTAGAGCCAGCACTGAGACTTGAAATATCAGGTCCGTGGCTGCAGCTGCACTAATACACACCAGTCTACAGTAGTCTAATGCAACTGCACTAACACACACACGTCTACACTGCAGTATTACACACACGTCTACAGTAGTCTAATGCAACTGCACTAACACACACACGTCTACACTGCACTAATACACACACGTCTACAGTAGTCTAATGCAGCTGCACTAATACACACACGTCTACAGTAGTCTAATGCAGCTGCACTAATACACACACGTCTACACTGCACTATTACACACACGTCTACAGTAGTCTAATGCAACTGCACTAATACACACAAGTCTACAGTAGTCTAATGCAGCTGCACTAATACACACACGTCTACAGTAGTCTAATGCAACTGCACTAACACACACACGTCTACACTGCACTATTACACACACGTCTACAGTAGTCTAATGCAACTGCACTAATACACACACGTCTACAGTAATGCAGCTGCACTAATACACACACGTCTACAGTAGTCTAATGCAGCTGCACTAACACACACACGTCTACAGAAGTCTAATGCAGCTGCACTATTACACACACGTCTACAGTAGTCTAATGCAGCTGCACTAACACACACACGTCTACAGAAGTCTAATGCAGCTGCACTATTACACACACGTCTACACTGCACTATTACACACACGTCTACAGAAGTCTAATGCAGCTGCACTAACACACACACGTCTACAGTAGTCTAATGCAGCTGCACTAACACACACACGTCTACACTGCACTATTACACACACGTCTACAGTAGTCTAATGCAGCTGCACTAACACACACACGTCTACAGTAGTCTAATGCAGCTGCACTAATACACACACGTCTACAGTAGTCTAATGCAGCTGCACTAACACACACACGTCTACAGTAGTCTAATGCAACTGCACTAATACACACACGTCTACAGTAGTCTAATGCAGCTGCACTAATACACACACGTCTACACTGCACTAATACACACACGTCTACAGTAGTCTAATGCAGCTGCACTAATACACACACGTCTACAGTAGTCTAATGCAGCTGCACTAATACACACACGTCTACAGTAGTCTAATGCAGCTGCACTAATACACACACGTCTACACTGCACTAATACACACACGTCTACAGTAGTCTAATGCAGCTGCACTAATACACACACGTCTACACTGCACTAATACACACACGTCTACAGTAGTCTAATGCAGCTGCACTATTACACACACGTCTACAGTAGTCTAATGCAGCTGCACTAATACACACACGTCTACAGTAGTCTAATGCAACTGCACTAATACACACACGTCTACAGTAGTCTAATGCAGCTGCACTAATACACACACGTCTACAGTAGTCTAATGCAACTGCACTAATACACACACGTCTACAGTAGTCTAATGCAGCTGCACTAATACACACACGTCTACAGTAGTCTAATGCAACTGCACTAATACACACACGTCTACAGTAATGCAGCTGCACTAATACACACACGTCTACAGAAGTCTAATGCAGCTGCACTATTACACACATGTCTACAGAAGTTTAATGCAGCTGCACTATTACACACACGTCTACAGTAGTCTAATGCAGCTGCACTAATACACACACGTCTACAGTAGTCTAATGCAGCTGCACTAACACACACACGTCTACAGTAGTCTAATGCAGCTGCACTAACACACACACGTCTACAGTAGTCTAATGCAGCTGCACTAACACACACACGTCTACAGTAGTCTAATGCAGCTGCACTAACACACACACGTCTACAGTAGTCTAATGCAGCTGCACTATTACACACACGTCTACAGTAGTCTAATGCAGCTGCACTAACACACACACGTCTACAGTAGTCTAATGCAGCTGCACTAACACACACACGTCTACAGTAGTCTAATGCAGCTGCACTAACACACACACGTCTACAGTAGTCTAATGCAGCTGCACTAACACACACACGTCTACAGTAGTCTAATGCAGCTGCACTATTACACACACGTCTACAGTAGTCTAATGCAGCTGCACTAATACACACACGTCTACAGAAGTCTAATGCAGCTGCACTAACACACACACGTCTACAGTAGTCTAATGCAGCTGCACTAACACACACACGTCTACAGAAGTCTAATGCAGCAAATCTGCTGTCAGCCATGCATTCATTCTGCTCGACCTTTCCCCCGTCTTCACAATAACACACACTGAGCTTTCACTGGGATGATTCACGTCTCAGAAACAGGCTTTGTGATGTTTACTGGGTGTTCTATGTGGCGTAAACTGTAAAACACTACTGAACAAGAGCCCCTTATAGTCGGGTTGGTACGAGAGCTCGTTTATGTGATCTGTGAGTCAGTGTTCGTCCAGCCAACTTCAAACTGGAGGGGGGAGAGATGACAAAGGATTTCAAAGTTCAGTAGAAAATAAACAGCGCCAAATGTGCATCCACTCACTGGAAATAATCGGCGTCTTATGGGAGGTGAAATAGTGCACGGCCACAAGAAGCTGTCGGTTCAATGCATTCAGTGTTGCAACTGCAAGAAGAATCCCCAAAAAGCTGCTCTTGGTTTTTTTTTTTTTTTTTTTCAGCTCCAGTTTTCCATTAGCTTCTCTGTGAGGAGTTAGGGATGAAAGAGATGGCTTGCCAGATCATGTACTTATCATCATCTATGTTGCAGTGACAGCATACTGAGTAACTTCTCGCAGAAAACAGACTTAAACTTGCCAAGACCAAAATAATGCAATGCAGCATAAGAAGCCGGATATAAACTGTGAGCGAATAGGAGGATACATGCATACTAACATATACATATACATATAGTCAGCCATGTCACGTGCAGTGTAAACTACTCCCTTGTCCTGCATTGTGTAAGGTTTGCTAAATGAGAATAGCCCTGCCAACTCAGGTGTCTGTAATACAATGGAGGTTCCACATGTGTTTCAAAAAAGATATCACATATTTTACAGCTCTTTTAATTTGACGGATGTGACAGGTTAACAGCAAATGTCACATTTTGCACCAGTGACTTTATACGCCAATAAAAACCAAATGGCTCTTTATCTTTCAATCCTACATTGGCATGGCGGTTGAATACGACCATGATCTGTGCTGCTGCTCTGTTTTCTGTTTCCAAGCACCACTGTAGTTTAGCAAAAAAGGAGCAGCTGCCATTTTCTGGCCCGTGGACAAACCAAGGCCCCATCTGAAATAACAACAACTGTTTTATTGTTTTATCATGGTGTAATATGTGACATTATGATACATTTGCATCGACAACTTCTAACAGAGTCTGAAACCATTTAAAATGTGCAATCATTAAAACAATTGTGCATTGTGTTTGGTTGCTGTATTGTGTGGCATCAATTGTTCTAGCAATGACCCTGATCAGAAATGTTAATCAATCCCACCCCACGACCTCTGACCTCTGGTTTATACAACTGTTGACAATTAGAAGGAAATGAAAAATCTATAAGGTCTGACCGAGGCCTTAACCTTAAGGTGAACACCACCCACACATTTAAGAAAGAATCGGCACTGAGAAAACAATAGATGAAGCAGCCAATGTATCGAACCGGGTGGTGTGTCGATGGCGCGTTGATGCAGTGCGGTGATGAATGACGGGTTGTCATGATGATATGACAGATTTGGAGAGGCTGCATGTGATTGGCTGATTGGCAGAAAATACTGTATCTAGGAAGTAGGCCATCTGCGGCACTTGTGCTTTTTAGTCACTTGATTTAATTATGGAGTCACCTCAGGCCTTAGCCTGCTGGCTAGTATAAAATGCTTTAGTGAATTCATCATTGATAATCTCACGATTGGCTTTATCAATGGCACATAAAGAAGATAACAGGCTAGCTAGATAAGACAGAAGATTTACTAGATTAAATCCCATTGTCAGTAGTCATATTGAAATTCCTTTTCCACTCCACGACAGCATTTGGCTTTAAGAGGCTGAAGGGATTACTCATTTGTAAAAAAAAAAAAAAAAGAAGCTGTATAAAGATTTTAATTTCACAGCAGTGCCGTGCTTCATGCTCCAGCCTTAATGTTGGCACTCACTTCCCCTGAAATGCACACAAATCTATTTCTGGGCTTTGCATTGGTGTGTTCTTATAGACAAACCCCCCCCCCCCCCCCCCCGTCTGGCCAGAGGAGGTAGTTAGAGGGACTGATGCTGATTTGGAGTTCCAGTGTACCACATTTTGAAGTATTACATTCTATTGTGTCTTTGTGTTGGCATGCAGCACTGTTGAAATTCAAATGCAGTCACATACTTAAACCCACATCTACATGCGTACACATATAACAGTTCAACCCCCGCACCCCACACACACACACACATGCACACACACGCACACACACACATATCCACAGGCCTATTTGTTTAAGCCGTTTGCTTAGCATGTATGTGAGTGTTTGTGGTGGTGGGGGGTCGGGGGGTCGGGGTAGATGAGGGGGGGTGCGAGGTGTGTCATAGTGGCAGAACTGGAGCAGCCACACTGGGAGCCCTTTGACATTTTCCAAATTTATTGTTAAATAAACTGGCAGCGTTAAGAGCGATGACAGGTCATCCATCTAGGTGGACCGAGGGCCCAGTGGCACACACACACGGACACGCAACCGCACTTTGATTTCCTGTCGCACGCATGACGGATGGCGGGCGCATTGTGGGAGTGCTGTCAAGGCACGATTCACTGCTGCCCCGGCCCGGGACATTTCTTTGTTACTGAGCCCGGGGAGTGCATGGGCGCAGGTGGCGAGACAAGAAGCTCTCGACAGTCACTGAAGGGGCTTAAACGCCAGCGCCACTCCCACAGGAACTGGACACCCAGGTTTGCATACAAACACACCAGCTTTAATGGGAATTTTATGATTTCAACAGGTGATCATTATGCATGCCGTGTGTACCTCTGCAACCGTATGGCGGTGAGATGCTTTGTGCCGCTCTTTGTTGGCTAACTTCCACAAAACTTCAGGAGCTCACCCCTTCCGGGCTCTCTATGCTGCATAGCCTACATGCAGGTCATTGGAATAATAGGAAGGCACGGATGCTTGTGTGTTTGGACATTTCCAGCTTTGATGGTTCAGCTGGTCAGTGTGACAACTGAAGTCACAGATTACAAAGCTCAGGAGAGTTTCACACAGCTGTCAGATCATAGTGAGACTTCAGCTTAAGCGATGCAAAAAAAAATGCAAACAGCAGGGATATCTTGCTGTGTGCACAAGTGTACTTCATAATCTGACCTAGTATTCTTCATACTTCACTCATTTTTTTTAAAAATAGTGAGTGGGTCTCCATACATGAGAACATATTATCATGAATGAAGGATGTTATTTGGAAAGGAGAGAATCTCATACTTTCCCTAATGACCTAGTTTTCTTCTTATGCTCCAGTCTATGTGTTAACTGGCGTGGCGAGCTAATTGGTCTGGCCATGCACTGAACAATAAAACAAGCTGTTATGTTTCTGGCTTGGTCTACTGCTATTTTTGGGTATGTTATGCAGCCACCACAATGCCATGTTCCATTGAACATGCAGAGAAACATTGGCAAATACTTTAAAGGGTTGAGTCTTTTTATGTGTCACAGACCATTTGACATAAAGAATACAACACAAAACTAGGCAATGAAATGCATGCTGGTAGGCATGTAGGCAATATGCCCAAAGCTGAATGAACAAGATTCAGGTTAACAATGAACCTTTTTAACCTTTTTAATCAATATTCTTTTAGTGAAAAGACATATAATGAGTCATATATTAAGATATTGCAATACGTGTTCTACAGAGTACTTAACATGCAAAATATTGTACTTTAGTACATTAGCCGGCATCATTCACATTTGTTGAAACCGGTGATTTCTGCACAAAACTATATTACCTTTATTCCTTCAACCAGAGACACAGTACATCACATTTTATCTGTCTATTTGGTATCAAATCCATGACCTTGATGCGGTAGACCCCTTCTCACACTTGCTTCAGTGCAAGTAAATACAGAATACAGAAAGAAAATGTACAGGAAAATAAACCACTTGTGCCTCAGCAGACCACGGAACTGCACAGAGGATGTTTAGAGAGTGTTTGTGGAAATAAATCTTAAAGGACTTTTCAAGGGAAAATCAATTGGCCTGGTGCCTATGCAGGGTGGCTACATCACACAGCTCCACTGAATGTGAACAGTTCTGAGAAGAATCTGTAAGACTTTTCCTAGAAATATTTAAATTCATTGCAGATGATTTTTAGCTTTGAGAACCTCTCTTTGTCATTATAAAGGGTTCTTCCTGTGGAAATGTATCGAGACACAACCAGCCTTTATCTTTTTACAGGCCCCATGAAGAACTCCAAATTGCATTACAAGGCTCCTGATGGGGCTGGGAGTGAGTGTTAGCAGTCTGAGGGCCAGGCTCCTGTATGCTTCAGTGGTTTGCATGGAAGCTGGGAGGAGATTACCTCTGTGTGAATGATGCAGTCACAATAGAGATCTCTCTCACACGCTGCTGTTTGGCTGAGGGACCCTGCCTGGTATCGCAGAGCCTGAAGGTAGAGATAAATCTCTCTCTCTCGCCCCCTCTCTTTCTCACTCTCTCACTCTCTCTCTCTCCCTAGCCATATTTCTCTTTCGGAGTAAGAGAACCTCACTATGGTTACCTCTGGCTTTACATGATTGTCCTCTAACCAAAGTGGGCACATTGGACTCTTGGCCTCTTACTAGGTGGTGACATGTAGAATAACTTCTCATCCTTACCACATTGAACTTTCCACACCGGCATGTGTGTGTGTGTGTGTGTGTGTTTGCGTGTGTGTGTGTGTGTGTGTGTGTGCGTGTGTGTCTGTGTGTGTGTGTGTGTGTGTGTGTGTGTGTGTGTGTGTGTGTGAGTGTTTGGATGACAGAGATAGAGAGGGGGTACACATGCTTCCTGCTCCCAGCGGCATGCTCTCTGCCCTGGCTTGTATGCAGAGCTGCCCCCCTCCAGCTGCAGAAGAGCTGAGCCAAAGTGCCCTCACGTGATGAACAACAGCCAGGAGAACCCAGTCATGTCAATTAGCCTGACACTTCCTGATGGACAGGCTGTCTTAGCTGAGGGCACATTGAGCTCACAGTCTGTGACCCCCCAGAAACACTGACACCACACACACACACACACACACACAGTCACACACACAGTCACACACACTTACACACACACACACACACACACACACACACACACACAGTCACGCAGAGCAAAAGACACTCACACACACGTACACACGTCCTCTAGTCCAGCAACCCCAGCCACCATCGCCACATTTTTTTTCCAGGGCTTATCTCATTCAACCCATTCATCTGTTTGCTGTTGAAACATGGGACAACCACTGATATCTGATGGCTAAGCTGGCCACATGCACACACAAACACACACAGAGACACACACACACACAGAGACACACAAACGCACACAGCTGGCAAAAGAAGACAACAAGCAAGGAGTGAAAATGGGAGGCGGGGAGGATCGAGTGGGAGGTAAAGTTGCCAACGTGAAATGGAATGAAAGGAAATGAAAGCAGGCTCTCCAATGGAGGTGATAGGGCTTAATAACCTTATCTAAATTCCAAGCTGGTTTTGGATTAACGGGGAGCGCGTTATAAACCGATAGTGTTCTGCGTCTTAGCGCAGGGTGACAAGAGGAAGAGGAGTGACCTTAAGCTTTTCCTTCTTCTTCTTCTTCCTCTTCTTCTTTTTCTTCTTCTTCTTCTCCTGCTTCAGTGGTCCTTTCATTAATGATGCATTCTCATATTATACGTAGTGGTGAAGGTATTTCATCATGGTTAGCCATTAAAAAAGCAGTGACAGCACCAGGTGTTGTTTCGCGGGCGCGGCCGGGCAGATAGCTTAAAATAGATGAAGCCTCATGTGTCATTGTTGGGAGGACGGCTTTGAACCGGGTGAGCAAAGGGCTGCTGCTTCACCACAAGGTCATGTCTTCAGGCACCCACATTCACACACACAAAAAGGATATTTGCAGTCCTAATTTTAACTCTAGGATCTATTTACACTCTGTCGGGGTTTTGTTCGGTCAAAAAAATAAACATATGCCGTTCTTTAGGGTTTATGCAAATTCTGCAGACCTTTTCACTGAGCTTTTCTGTTACTGTTGTTGTTGTTGTTCGTCTTCTGTGACGCCTGGCGTGTAATGCAGACCATTTGTTTCTGTCGGTTCTGATGAGTAGCTTTTCGGGCTATGAGCCGTAATGGCCGTCTCTGCCTGTCGGCTGCATAATGCCAAGTGATGATATGCCGTTACCTGGTCGCGACTGAGCAACAAAAAAAAGCTCACCTCTTAGATCCATGCCACATTTACGCCCTAAGGTTTATTTAAACAATGCAGGAGTCTGCTGGATTAAATTGGGCCAATGTTATTATCTTCATCAAGGCTCATCAGCGAAAGAGACAAAGAGGGAGGGAGACAGAGAGGAAGAGGTGAGAAAGTGGAGGGAAGAGAGGGAGCAACAAGGCGACTGAGAGAGAGACAAAGAGACAGACAGAGAGAGAAAGACTGTTTTGGAATTTGTTCCCCAAGCTTGAGTAACCTTGAGACATTGCATCCTCTCTAATCTGAATTCGAAAAGCTCACTTGTGAATCACTGATGTTTTCCCCGCCAGCCTTATTACTGGGCTAAAGATTTCTCTTGATCGCTTCATCTCTGTGGGCTTCTCACTGGCATCAGAAAAGATTAATTAGGATTATAAATCACCATTATTACCATTTAAATTACTTGCTTGTTAGACTGGAAAAGATTCCCCAGCTGTTTACCGGTCCTGCCAAAAGAAAGGATGAGCAAGTTAAGACTGAGCACAAGATGGTGGATTATTGTGGAAAGATACCATGGAAAAATACAACAGCCACACTTTAGTCCTGAAACTACGGAACAAAACTATCATGGTATGAAATGATAATAAAATGGCCCAAACCTATCATGGGGGAGCAATATGGGGAGATGTATCTCAAATCTGTTTACTATACACAGTATCACTCAGTTGATGCCATGGTATGATCGTAATATTTACTTGATATTGTCTTATTATTTAACATTATTTTATACACTATGCATTCGTTGTTTTAGCTTGAAGTCTTCCATGCTGGTTGCCTTCTCAAAAGAGATCTCATGTGAACACCTGTGGTTACAGTCCTGTAAACCTTCGACTACCAGTTAATAAACTCTAACCTGTATGTTTGTGTGTGTGTGTGTGTGTGTGTGTGTGTGTGTGTGTCTGTGTTCCTGTGTGTGTGTGTGTGTGTCTCCTCTCTTTCTCTCTCCACAGGGCAGTTGGCAGTGGGCACCTGTGAGATTGTAATGCTGAACAGGGACATGAGCCAGCCACGGCGTACCATAGCCCGTCAGACTGCCCGCTGTGCCTGCAGGAGAGGCCAGATCGCTGGC
>NC_137914.1:8725462-8727962 GCF_963457725.1 Sprattus sprattus
TGGTTGGAACTTGTTTGTGTGTGTGTCTCGTTGGGTGTGTGTGTCTCGGTGTGTCTGTGTGTGTCTCTCGGTGTGGGTGTGTGTCTCGGTGTGTGTGTGTGTGTGTGTGTGTCTCGGTGTGGGTGTCTTTATGAGTGTTATTTGTTTATTTTCTGTTTGTTTGTTTTTGTTTAAGTGTGCTTCCTGGCAAGCTTTTTTTTCGCTGTATGAACTTTTTCATAGCTCATAAGCAATCATTTATAAACACCCTGATAAATAAATGAAATTAAAAAACAACTCCCTTTGGTAGCACAGCACCACAGTGGAGAGAGGAAGAGTTCACTGCAGATTTCAGTCTTTTAAAAAGCACTCACCCAGCTACAAGAGGAAGGGAGGGGGAGGGCAGCACAGACTGTTTATTTGTGCTTCTTTGGTGTCAGTTGATAGGCATGGAGAGAGGCCTGCTTCCCTGTTTGCTAATGGGTATCCCTGTAGCAGTTCTCAATTCCTTTCTCTCACTATTCGGTGTTTACCCCCATTTGCTGATAGCAGACACAATAAGGGCCCTGTGATGCAACCCTCTGCCTCTCAGCATACTAAAGATTCCGACACAAGTGCAAATACATCTGAATACGTCAAACACTCACACCTTATCGGCGAGGGGGCTGATGTCAGGCGAAAAAATGGGTTTCTCCGAGGCAAACTGTCATAACGTATCCCATTGCTCTGCATTGAAAGTACGATAATATTTCGCCTGCAAGGGCTGAGCGGTAAACCTAGCTGTCACACTTGCAGAGCAGGACCAGTAGCCAGTGAATAATGAGAGTGCGTTGAATCATGGGAAGCATGAGTACTTCACTGAACACACACCGTAGCCATAGGCACAATCCAGCTATGTTACGTTACACGGCACTGATGTTACAGAGGAGGCTACTGAGGTATTGCCGTGATGTAGAACCGTGAGGGTGCCGTCACTTGCTGTTATTTTATTGAAGATATTTCAATGATGAAAGGAACAGGGTGCTATGTGAGCCCTATATATGAGTGTACTGTAATCAGCTAGAATACTGCAGGTAACCACTTTCCTTGACAGGAAACACTATAGCAATGAGCTGAATTGCTGTTAGAACAAAGTTTGGTCTGGCAACAGACTCTTACTAAAAGAAACTAGAAGGAGAAGAAACTATATACCTTAAAGACACAATAAATAAAAAAATCCACAAGGAAATAAGCTGTATATATAGCATACTGTGTATATATACAGTACTGTGCAAAAGTTTTAGGCAGGTGTGAAAAAATGCTATGAACTAAGAATGTTTGAAAAATGTAAACAATAAATGTTTATTTTTTATCCATTTACATGGTAAGACTGAGCACAGCAACAAGACACAACGTAGTTATACTGCATCAGCAGGGTCTCTCCCAGACAAAGATTTCAAAGCAGACAGGGGTTTCAAAATGTGCAGTTCCAGCTCTTTTGAAGAAGACGTTGAGGATCGTAGACGCAGTGTTCAGCCAAGGAAACTTAACTTAATGCAGCTGATGAAAAAACACATCAAGCTTATTTACCTTCGAAATCGGAAGATTTCAAGCAGTGGCATCAGCTCAGAACTGGCAGAAACCAGTGGTACCCAGGTACAGACATTTACTGTCCGGGGAAGTCTGGCCAGAAGTGGTCTTCATGGAAGAGTTGCAGCCAAAAAGCTCTACCCCGACAAGGAAACAAGGCCAAGTGACTGAACTAAGCACGTAAACATAGAAACTAGGGTGCAGAAACATGGCAGAAGGTGCTCTGGACTGATGAGTCAAAATTAGAAATATTTGGCTGTAGAAGAAGGCAGTTTGTTCGCTGGAGGCTGGAGAGAGGTACAATAATGAGAGTCTGCAGGCAACAGTGAAGCATGGTAGAGGTTCCTTTCCAGTTTGGGGCTGCATTTCTGCATTTGTGGAGATTTGGTCAGGATGAATGGTGTCCTCAATGCTGAGAAATACAGGCAGATACTAATCCATCATGCAATACCATCAGGGAGGCGTATGATTGGCACCAAATGTATTCTGCAGCAGGAACATAACCCCAAACATACAGCCAATGTCATTAACAACTATCTTCAGCTTAAAGAAGAACAGAAAGTCCTGCAAGTGATGGTATGACCCCCACAGAGCCCTAATCTCTACATCATCGAGTCTGTCTGGGTTTACATGAAGAGACAGAAGAATTTTAGGAAGCCTACATCCACAGAAGATCTGTGGTTAGTTCTCTAAGATGTTTGGAACAATTTACCAGCCGTGTTCCTTCAAAAACTGCGCAAGTGTATCTGGAAGAATTTATGCTATTTTGAAGGCAAAGGGTGGTCACACCAAATATTGATTTAATTTAGAATTTTCTTCTGTTCCTTCACTGCATTTTGTTAATTTATGAAGAATTGATGAAAATAAACTGTTAACACTTCCATTTTTGAAAGCATTCTTAGTTTACAGCATTTTTTCACACCTGCCTAAAACTTTTGCACAGTACTGTATA
>NC_137914.1:8732962-8757962 GCF_963457725.1 Sprattus sprattus
GCCCTAAACAAGGTGCCCAATTTGTCTTCACTAGTACGCCCCTGACAGGTTCAAACAGTGATTCTCTCAAGCAGGTGCACTCTGGATCCTCGTTTAGGCCAAAGTGGATGTTTTTTTTCTCTCTCTCTCTCTCTCCCTCTCTTTATCGCTCTTTTTGACGGAAGAAGAGATAAAACGATGAAATGATGGAGAAGAGATAGAGGAGGAGAGCTGTAAGCATCCTCTTTTGTGTGTTTGACCGTTGATAGCATGATGGAGTGTTATTATGTTGAGTGGAGGGCTGTCACCGGCGCTTTTTTATTGCCTTTTATTCCCAGGTAACTGGTACGTTTTTGTCCCTCTGGCTGAGTTGAATTGCATCCACTTTGTAAATGGCAGTTTGATCATGTCCATCATAACAACAGTCAAAGGTCGTTATGATTTAAATGGCAGTTTGATCATGTCCATCATAACAACGGTAAAAGGTCATTATGATTACCAATGACGGAAATGATTACGCTCAACGGCTATTTTTGC
The DNA here is from genome assembly GCF_963457725.1 of Sprattus sprattus. Taxonomy (NCBI): domain Eukaryota; kingdom Metazoa; phylum Chordata; class Actinopteri; order Clupeiformes; family Clupeidae; genus Sprattus; species Sprattus sprattus. Next base: position 8,733,479 of record NC_137914.1, read on the forward strand.
AAATGGGACAGGAATATGCATTAGAGTGGTAAATATCATTATTAAATTTGCACGGTGGATCAATCACCACCTTTATAAGATCCCTGTAAGTTCAGAGAGAAGTGCTCGGTTATACTGCCTTTTGGCCCTCTGGTCAGACTATGGAAATCTGTCCGTTTTCATTCAATCATTTCCAGAGTGCAATTCGCCTTACAACTGAATGCATCTCCATACTGAATTGTTCACATAGTAAAAGAAAGAAAAAAGGATTAAAGTGCTTGTTAAAAAGGATTACTGTTCCTTCTTAATGTCTTTTTTTCTTTCTCTTGTTCTGTCTCTCTCTTGCTTCCTCTCTCACTCTCATGTTCTCCTTCCCTCTTTCTCCTTTTACTCCTCTTTTCTGTGCTTGTCTCTCTCTCTTTCTCTCTTACTCACTCTCTCACTCTGTCTCTCTCTCTCTCTCTCACTCTGTCTCTCTCTCTTTCTCTCTTACTCACTCTCACTCTCTGTCTCTCTATCTCTCTCTCACTCTGTCTCTCTCTCTTTCTCTCTTACTCACTCTCACTCTCTGTCTCTCTCTCTCTCTCACTCTGTCTCTCTCTCTTTCTCTCTTACTCACTCTCACTCTCTGTCTCTCTCTCTCTCTCTCACTCTGTCTTTCTCTCTCTCACTCGCTTTCTGGTATTTTTCATGTCGTGTTGAAGGAGAGCTAGAGTCCTAATGTGCTTCTGTCAGAGCAAAGCCACTGGTAGGAAGTAAGTGCCCAGGTGCCTGTGCGTGTGTGTGGGGTGTGTGTGTGTGTGTGTGTGTGTGTGTGCGTTTTAGGGTGTGTGTAAGTGTGTGCCTGTGTGGGGTGTGTGTGTGTGTGCCTGTGTGTACCTGTGTGTATCGCGGAATTGCAGGAATCATCTCTGTTAGGCCTTTTATCTCCGAGATCCTCTGAGACAAGGAACGGGAGACAGGGTGATCAGGCAGACCCCAGGACACACACACACACACACACACACACACACACACACACACACACACACACACAGGCAGGGTGATCAGGCAGGAGAATTGCCTGCTGTCTGAAGAAGAAGCACCTCCTGCTGTTCGCACACGCCGGTTTCTGCTCATGTCCGCAAGTGTTTGCTCTTGGCCGGCGAGTCAGACAGGACTAAATATCTGACACGGAGGAGAATTGGCAATCCTTTGGAGAGTCAATACCCTTTCCAACCTCTCTTTTCTCTTCTCTCCTCGTCCCTCCCTCCCTCCCTCCCTCTCCCTTCTTTTGTCGAATCTTTTTATGCAGCCAAACGAATTTGTCTCTGGAGGTCGTCTGCTTCTAATTTTTTCTTTTTCTCTCTGTCTCTCTCTGTCTCTCTCTCTCTCTCTGTCTCTCTCTCTCTCTTTCTCTCACTATTTTCTCTCTTTCCATCTATTCCTCTTTGGACCAAAAGGTTTTCTAAATGAGGCTCTGTCCTCGTTTCTAATGAGATGCACTGCCTTACAATAGCCAGCAATTTAACGTGAACATAAAAAGAAAACACACATTGGCTTTAAGTGACGCGTCCCTTTATGCTTTTAGTGTCTCCCTATCTGTTCATTTACAGATATGAAGTACTGGCTGGGGAGGCCGATAAATACGCCATCTGAACTTCAGACATCATTGCAGCCTGAGCATAGCCAATCACATCATTGCAGCCTGAGCATAGCCAATCACATCATTGCAGCCTGAGCATAGCCAATCACATCACTGCATACGCATTACTCAAGCTTGGTCTCACTAATCCACAGAGTTTCTACCAATCCAATTATTATCTCAAAATCCAATTAGATTGTGTATTTTGGCTGCCCCACACTATTTAGTATTCATTTACTTGCACACACACACACACACACACACACACACACACACACACACACACACACACACACACACACACACACACACGCACACACACGCACACACACACACAAAAGAAAAAGAAGACAAAGCTGTTGAGAATTCCCACACTGTCACTGTCACAAGTCTGGACTTCTCCGGTGTGTGTGTGTGTGTGTGTCTCTGTGAGTGTGAGTGTGGGTGCGGATCTCTGTCTGTGTGTGTGTGTGTGTGTGTGTGTGTGTGTGTGTGTGTGTGTCAGTCCCATGGTGGTGTAAGTGCTGCTCAAGTGTTACATCTGTCAGTTGCCTCTGCTTGCCTCAGTGCACCCAAAGTACAGTGCTGGACTTTGACTCCACTCTTAAACAGGCGGGCAGAAGGCCTCTCTCTCTCTCTCTCTCTCTCGCTCTCCTCCAGTACTCTCTTAAACAGGCCCCCCTCTCCCTCTCTCTCTCCTCCAGCACTCCTCTCTTAAACAGGCCCCTCTCTCCCTCTCTCTCTCCTCCAGCACTCCTCTCTTAAACAGGCCCCTCTCTCCCTCTCTCTCTCCTCCAGCACTCCTCTCTTAAACAGGCCCCTCTCTCCCTCTCTCTCTCCTCCAGCACTCCTCTCTTAAACAGGCCCCTCTCTCCCTCTCTCTCTCCTCCAGCACTCCTCTCTTAAACAGGCCCCCCTCTCCCTCTCTCTCTCCTCCAGCACTCCTCTCTTAAACAGGCCCCTCTCTCCCTCTCTCTCTCCTCCAGCACTCCTCTCTTAAACAGGCCCCCCTCTCCCTCTCTCTCTCCTCCAGCACTCCTCTCTTAAACAGGCCCCTCTCTCCCTCTCTCTCTCCTCCAGCACTCCTCTCTTAAACAGGCCCCTCTCTCCCTCTCTCTCTCCTCCAGCACTCCTCTCTTAAACAGGCAGGCAGAAGGCCTCTCTCTCTCCTCCAGTCCTCCTCTGCTGCTATGCAGTCCTGCTTAATGAGTTCATATATTTCGGGCAGCAAGCACATGGGCAGATTTTATTTCAGGGGACACTTTTTTAACCTTCCTGTATGTTAGCAGCAGAATTCTTAAGTCCAAAAGAAACGAAGAAGCAAAACATGGCTTGTTCTTGTCACTAGGGGTCAGGCAATTTACATATGGTTAGTTTAAAGGCAAGGGTGTGTCTAAGTCACTGTGTCATCAAACCAATTACTTTACGTATGACTCAATGAAACAAATAAGACCATCATATCGAAAACCTGATGACGAATCCAACTAAATGCTCCCTTCTGTGTAGTTTCGGAGCTTTGCATAAGGCATATACAGTACATATCGTCACCTTCCTGAAATAATTGCTTAATTAATTTGTACAGGTTTTTCACAAAACACAAAAAACATTACCAAAAATTGATATGATAATTATTGATAATTTCACTCAAAAAGATTATGACAAAAGATGATTTTTTTTCATACTATAAAACAATGTACTATTAAACCATGTATGCCAATTATGTAACACAAGCACATTTTTGAACATGCCTTTATGTCTTAAGCAATTTTAAACCTTCAACTCTGTCAACAATAAAGCTTAAAACAGTCAAATTGCTTTAGTCATCTTGAAAAGCTTGTAGAATTGCCTAAGCATCATGAGGAGATGATTTAGGCAAAAAAGTCATTTTTGTAAAAAAAATTACGTAGGCAATTATTTTAGGAAGGCGACGACATAAGTGCAGGGATGCTCTGGCTCGTTACCGTCTCTGTCCATCGTGGCTGCTGGTGGCAGACAATGACAGTCTGACGTGCACCAGGCAAACAGCAGTGCACAGGTAAAATGGGGATGGCAAATTGAAGCACACGCGGCGTGCATGATGTAAGCGAGGTTAAATGAGTCTCTTATTTCACTTGTCATCGTTAGCGCTCCTTGTATGATATCTGCCTGCCAACCAGAAAATTGTAGTTAAATGGTAGCTAATGGCAGCATTGCTATGACTGGTTGAAGGCCCCTAAGGCTCATTTGTGTCCTGGAGAGGAAAGGCCCCCTGAAGGTTTGCTCTATGACAATCATGTGTTCTCTGTGGCTGGAAAGCACTGGAGAATAAAAATCTATTCTATGCAGAGATTCGTGTTGACAGATTCTGGTAGCCATATCAGTTTTAAGGACTAAAATAGGTCATGGTGGTCTCGCCATGAGTATAACAAGGAAAAATACAAAGTATATTTAGTAAGTAGTCTCAATGGACTGTAGAGAGATTGGGGGCTATTAAAGATTCTCACAACATCAAAAAAGACACCCACTGTAATAATAGTTATAAATATACAAAACATCGTATCGTATGTCATTTTATATTATTCTTACTAAAAATAAAATAAAAAGCCGATGTCATATATTATTGTCATATATAAAACCAAACAATAATCAGACATGGTAACAGTGTCGTCTATTTGACCAATATTTGTTTAGACAACATCGTGCAGATGCTGTGATTCAGAAGCCTTTGTTCTTTTTGTTATTCGGCTGCTTAGGGCTCTGCTGCAGGCAGTCACACCCTGGTACATATGACAGATCGTGCTGTACGGCACTGACTAACTTAGGCTTCCTTTCCATCAGCCGTGCCAGGAACATCATGACTTAGCAAATACTGTTTCCTGGTTTGAAAGCTAGTATCTCTTCTTGATGTTCCACAAAGCATCTTGGTATAGATGTTCTGTTTCCTCCCACAAATCATTGTGCGCTGTCCTGGCCTTACCAAAATAGGCAATGTGACATGATTTATTGGTTTTATTTTATGATTTTATGATATTATGAAAAATGTTTTATTTATTTATTTGACATAAAGTTGATATATACTTGTGGAGATAAAACAAATATGAAAAACATGTCGAGGATGAAACATTGAAATCTAAGACTCATTTCCATCGTTGTCCCTGTTGTAGGGATAGTAGGTGTGAGCTGAACAACCATGTTAACCTTGTGAAGAAGAGATGCTGTGGCTTCATTCAGGGTTTTACCTTGTGCTCTACGGTGTGTTGCGTGATGCCTTTGATGTTTGCTGTGGGTGTTCTGCACTCCCATGACAGAGAATGCTAGGTGACCCATGACTTTGTCACATATGACTGATCCCATGTTTAGAGTGGCTTGTTACGTTGGGATCAGAGTATGAAAAATGAGCCATAGTAATAATATTCCATGGAAATAAATGTGTGTGTGCGTGTGCGTGTTTGTGTGTGTGTGTGTGTGTGTGTGTGTGTGTGTGCGTGTGCTTGTGCATGTGTGCGTGTGCGTGTGCGTGTGTGTGTGTGCGTGCGTGCGTGTGTGTGTGTGTGTGTGCGTGCGTGCGTGCATGCGTGCGTGCGTGCGTGTGTGTGTGCTTAGGTTTAGGGATTTAGAGGTTAAGTATATTTGGGGGAGACTATTTATCTCCCTCTGTGTTGAGGCCGGAACATTCCCACCTACCCCTATAAAGCCTCTCTCCATTTACATTAGCGCCATTGTGAGCGGTGTGTCTCTCGTCACTGTTAGTGTGTCGCCATGCATGTGATAGGTTATGGATTGGAGCCTTTGCAACATGTGTGAGTAATGTGCATGCTCTAATGGGCTGGGCCTTCATCGAGATGGATGAGAGGGCGGAAAGATGGATGTTGTCCTTTCTCCACAATTAAACTGTATGGTTTGTTCTCCTCCCTTGACTGATGGCAGCGGTGCCCTTGATATGCATAGCAGGGGGTTGGAGATGGGGCCGAGCAGTGGGGATTCTGTTTTGGATAAAACATTATTATTTTTTTTTAAATCATCAGCTTTTCATCATGCTGTTTGTATTGCTGCTCATTGGAGGCCATGGGTCTAGCTGTGAGGAGAAGAAGGCCGAGATCATCTCCCCGCTCTTTCTGCTACTGCTGCTACTTGCTGGTTTTTTTCTTCTTCTTCTTCTTTTCTTTCAGGTTTCTTTTTTCTTCTCCTCCACGCTCAGTTCTGTTGGCCTCTGGCTGTGAGCCCCTGTCTAGTCTGTCAGATGCCTAGTGCCGAGGCAGTGCTCTCTCCCCTGTTACCTTCGACTGCGTTTAGCCCACATCTCACTCTGAAGGCCTTCAGTCGCCTTTCTTTGAACTGCCATTTTCATTTTAGTCATATTGGGAGGGCGGGCAGAGATGTAAAAAGGGAGGAGGAGGGGGAGGGGGTTGTACAGGGGGATATATAAGTTTTTTTTCACTCTCTCTCTCTCTCTCTCTCTATCTCCTCTACGCTCTTAAGTTGTCTGGAGCAATTGTTTCAGACCAGGATCAGAGGAGGTATCATATTATTCTCCAGTAAGTCCATCCTCATACCTCATGCTGGGGTATAAGCTGTGCTCTGGGAATACAGTGTGAGACGCTCGCTGCACGTCAAGCTTTCATATGGGAGCGCCTGCTGTTTCTTAAGCAATGTGTTTTTATTTTTTTGCTCTCTCTCTCTCGCACACACGCACATATCCGGTTAATATTTATGGTTATGGATGGTTTTCTTGCCTTTTTCACATCTACATTTGTTCTGCTGTTTATCACGCCATTAAATATGAATATGCTAAAAGATGAAATAGGCCTTTGACCCAGGACTTGAGTCAGTTATACCGCAGTACCATTGCTATCCGTCTCTCTTTCACCTTCGCCCTTTCCTTTCTGTCCCTCCCTTTCTATCGCTCTTTTTATTTCTCTCTAACTCTACCCATCTGTATTGCACCTCTCTCCACCTCTCTCTCTTCTCCATCTCCCTTTCTCTGTGCATGGATGTCTTTCTCTAGAGTTAGGGTCTTATATTTTCTCCCTCTCTCCCTATCTCTCTCTTTTTCACCCCCCCCCCCCCCCCCCGCTCCTTTTCTCTCTCTCTCTCTCTCTTTCTCTTCCTTCAACCCTCTCTCTCTCTCCCTATCTCTCTCTCTCTCCCTCTCTCTCTCTTTCTCTCTCTCTCTCTCTCCCTCTCTCTCTCTCTCTTTCTCTTCCTTCAACCCTCTCTCTCTCTCTTTCTCTTCCTTCAACCCTCTCTCTCTCTCAGTCTCTCTCTTCCTTCCACCCTCTTTCTCTCTCTCTCTCTATCCCTCTTCCTCTCTTCACTCCACCCTCTCTCTCTCTCTCTCTCTCTCTCTCTCTCTCTCTCAGTCTCTCTCTTCCTTCCACCCTCTTTCTCTCTCTCTCTCTATCCCTCTTCCTCTCTTCACTCCACCACGCTACTCATTATCTGGGACTATAAGAGAGAGGCTCTACTCCATCAAAATGTGCTCTGCCTTGTTTGGTCTTTATGACTCTGACTCCTGACATGGTAAGGCTGGCAGCGTAGACCGCCCCTGGCACGGCTAAATCAATCTCTAAATGATAAACCCGCTGGAAAAGCTCATTTGGGAGAGTGCCCGTATGCCCAATGCAGCGTGTTGCGCTACCCTTGCCACACACACACACACACGCTGGGATGAGTGAATGGCGTGTGTTTTAAAATGCCGGCGGTGTCAAACCATCTTCGGTAACCGTGGCAATAGAGCTCAGGTGGTGTTGTCGGGAGTTTGTATGTGACCCCTTCTGAAGGGCACTCAGTAATCCCATTTTTTATGGCAGAAGAGATTCTCCTGCTTTCTTCATCTCAGTGGATTACATCCCGTTGGTTGGGTTATGATGCACTGTGATGCACTTATTTATTTGGATGTAGAGCTCTGTATTGTCTTGTTTCTCAACCTCACCCCCCCTCCCCCCCCCCCCCCCCCCCAACCCATGACTGTAAACATCCCAAGCAACAGGGACGTGCACAGGAATTTTGAAGGGCAGTTGCTCTGCCCTGGAAAAAAGGGGCAACACATTATTTTTTTGTCACAGTCGCTGGCACGCCCCCGTCATCTAATCGCACATTTTGCCAATATCATTTTAAACTCTCAGTAACCGCCGCTGCCACGCTCCCGTCATCTGATTGCAAATTTTGCCAATATCATTTTAAACTCTCACTTACCGTTGCTGCCACGCTCCCGTCCCCTGATATATATTTCCTTCGGAGGGGCAACTTCAGTTGAGGAGGGCAAACGGGCAGTTGCCCGAGCAACCTTAGCCCACTCCTGTGCACGTCCCTGCCAAGCAACATGTGCTTTGATTATTCATGTTTGTAATCGACAGGTTTATGTTATTATTTTATTTTTGCATGTTGCCTGGACACTCTGATGGAGCAAAACAAGCGAAAGGGATGGGCTTAATTGCGTGCTAATTTAAAGTTAATGCCATTAATTGCTATACCTATCTGAACACACATTTGGCCTTGCCTTACCACCCCCACGACTCCTTATAGCAGATGCTAAGGTATTTAGCCTTTCTGTTTGTTATCTGCATACCCATGTTTACAGAGGGAACACTTTGGCCCTGAGTATTAATATTGCATAAGTGCTGGTTTGCTTGTTGTCCCTGTAAGTGTGTTGAGCTTAGCATGGCCGCCGCCACCGCAGCAGTGGCTCTGGCACAGATGGAAGCGTCCAATCCATCCCCAGCGTTGCGGCTCTCAAGGGGCTAGCCTCACCTTGTTAGCCTTTTAATTAGCGGGAGCAGTTAATAGTGCTTCCCACAACTGCAGCTTCAGCACTTTCGGGCCAACTTAGTGTCACCCAATCAATATCCAGAAAGGCACAGAGGAAAAAGGACTCTATTGTTGGAGGGCTCCCAGTATAGTCACAGCCAGGTCGCCTTTTGCCAAAGCATTTTTCTTAAGAGGGAGAGAGAGAGAGAGAGAGAGAGATAGATGAGGAGGAAAGAGAAAATAAAGGAAGAAAACCCAAAGGTCTGACGCACCAATATCTACTTTTCTCCTTCTCTGGCTCTCCCGTTCTTCTGTTTATGTAATAGGACAGCCTCTCAAGATTCCACTGGCATGCTGGAGCTGAAGAATGTTCTAGGCTTTCGAAGAGAAGAGAGGAGGAGGGGTGGGGGTGGGGGGGCAGGGGGGCTGAAATCAAATCAGAAACCTCAGGCCTGTTTGGCAGATTCCATTGTTTGCTTGCTCTCTCTTTCCCTCCCTCTTTCTGTTTCTCTCTGTCTCTCTCTCTCGCTTCGCTCTTTCTCCCTTTTTTCTTTCTTTCCTGCGGTCGTTGTCTTCCTTTTTTTTGTTTTGATTTAACGATGCAGCGCGAGTACTTAGCATTTAGATGACATGTTGGAGGAGAGGAGCCATAGATCAGCGGGCTGCTGTGGAGTGCTGTTCAGATAGCGGGCGCAGCACTCGGACAGACAGCGGTGAGGGCAGCAGAATACAGAGCACCAGCTCAGCTCAGCCCAGCCCTGCCCAGACCAGCCCCACCGCTTCGGGGCCAGAGCACAGACTACTGAGAATGGCAATGGGGATGTGTGTTCTCTCTCGCTCCCGCTCTTCCTTCCCCTCTCTCTTTCTGTCTCTCTCTCGCACACACAAACACACACACACACACACACACACACACACACACACACACACACACACACACACACACACACACACACACACACACACACACACACACACACACACACACACACACACACACACACACACACACACACACACACACTGAGAATGGCAATGGGGATGTGTGTTCTCTCTCGCTTCGGCTCTTCCCCTCTCTCTTCCTGTCTCTCTCTCACACACACACAGACACACTCCCTTCCACAACACCCCCCTTCCCTCTCTCTCTCTCTCACACACACAAACAAACGCATACACACACACACACACACACACACACACACACACACACACACACACACACACACACACACACACACATATACTCCTTTCCACAACACCCCCCTTGCTCTCTCTCTCTTTCTCACACACTCATGCCTGGAGGTCCCTAAACACATACACATGCACGCTCTCCACAAACACCCCCCTACACACACACACACAGACACACACACACACACTCAACAAACACTCCCTCACACACATACATTCATGCCCCCCTTACTTAAAAACACACCCTGATACTGTACATATATGGCACACACGCAGTACAAAGTACAATCTCACAACCTACTTGGACAGCACAACACAACATTTGTTTCTATAAAGCCAAGCCCATCATGTGTCATGTATTATGCATGTCTTAGTGAAGCTATTTTAGGTGCAAACCACTTTTGACACCACAAAAAAAGATGTAGTACTTGATATTTTTGGAAAACCCTGCCAAGTCAGTGGGAATCAGAGCCTATAGATGTATTATCTATGAGTTGTCCGGTTTTTTAATATGAAACTCATATTTGTAAGTCTGACAAAGACAGTGTTAGTAATCTCTTCCAAATGAAAGGTGTTAATTTCAGCTGGCAGGAAGGATATTGACATCTCAGAGCCATGAATGAACAGCCGGAGAACAGAGTTAATAAAGGAAGCGCTGATAATCCTTTTCATTAACTTTCGACAGGAGACGTGTGTCAAAACAGCCACATGTTAAAAGCTCATTAGTGCCTGAGTCTTGGCTGAGCCGCAGGTTGCGATAAATACAGTTACAGGGCAGGATCCCCCCCCCCCCTCCCCCACCACCACAACACAATAACATTTGTTTTCTTTGCATATCTTACGCTGACAAATGTTTGAATTCTCCCACAGCCTTTGCCTAAGGAGCCATCTTAGAGGATCCCCAGAAACCACAGGGAGGTGAGTGTGCTTCTTCCTTAATAAGTGATAAGAGTTGATGTTTTTTTTTCTTCTTCTCTCTTGTGCATTTCTCTCTCCCCATTCCAACCCGCCCCAACTCCTCATGCACTGACGGATGAGCCCGCAGCCCGCTCTCCCTTCCCACGGGGTAACTGAAGAGAGCGTGGCGATATAAGAGCGGGAGACGAGAGAGAGACGGAGCTGGAATAGCGTGGAGATCTTATCGTTTATCAGGGGCCAATTTTCGGCAGTCGCAATGATTAAGATGTGTCAGGGGCGGCTTACCTGATCAGTGGTGGGGCAGAACAGGATTAGAGGCGAATAAGGGGGCGCGGCAGTGCGGGAGACGATGAGGTTGCGGGGGGGGGGGGGGGGGTGTGGCGACAGAGGGCTGGGGTGGAGGAAGGAGATGACGGGACGTGGGACGTGCTCGGGGCGCTGAAGAGCCAGCAATGGCCTCCGCAGTCACGTCCCATAACGGCAGACTGCAAACTGGCAGACGAAAAGAGGGAGGGTGAGATAAGGTTGTCTTTAACAAGATAAATCTACATAACCAGCTGTTGTTTGTCAGCGCTGCTTACATCCCGCCAATCCCTGAGTGAGTGTCCCGAATGGGAAAGAGTTCTGTTCAGGGTTTTTTTCTTTCCCCGTTGTTTTTTGTTGTTGTTGTTGTTTAGCAGGGGAGGGGGAGAACAGGAGTACAAGATTTATAATCCACACTCCCCCTGCAAAGTACTTGGCTTCAAGCCGGTGACTCATAGCTTTTGGAGTTACACTTTAAAGTCATATTTGATTTTTGATTTTTTTCCCTTTTTAGTTGAAATCTTTGAAGTGTGATTTCTGTGGTGCAGTACAGAGCGCGTGTGGGGAAGGACAGCAGTCTAGTTAGGCTGTTTCTTACTCCCCAAACTGAGCGAGACTTGGTCTTTGCAAACCAGGCAGAAGAAGAAGATTCTAGAACAGTGGCGGCGTTGATCTGGCACGGGTCAGAACCTGACCCACTGCCATGAGTCACCTGCCAATCAGGAGCCCTCTCACCTATCTCCATAGCTCTTTGCCTGTCACTCTGTAATTGACACTCTTTTCCACTACACTTGGAAAAAAGGGGTTGAAAATGTTTATCGTGGCTCTGTGGGTAGACGATGGGTTGACTCTGTGGGTAGACGATGGGTTGACTCAAAAAACGATGGGTTGACAATCAAATTCTAGAATGTTGACTCAAAAAACGATGGGTTGACAATGTAATTCTAGTACATTGATTGGTTAAGATTAGTTACTAGGCAGGAACTGTTTTTTGAGTCAATCCCTCGTCTACCCACAGGCTCCACTCACATTAAATTCCCTTAAATGTCAGCATGCCACAGTGTACAGGCATATGACTCGGTAACACTGTGTGCTTCATGGCCAGACTGGGAATTGGACCTGGCCCTTGTTAGTGAGGCTTTCAGTGCGTGGCACCGAGGCAGAACAATAGGGTCCGCTGCAGCTGGATATCAACCCGAGGAGGAGGGCAGGCAGGGTAAAAACTCATTGCTTATATTGATTTCTCCAGTTGCAACTGAGAAAACAGGATGAATCACATGCAATTACCAGAGACAGGGTTGAACAGGGAAATTGGGTGCGTCATAAATATTTATTTGCAATGTGGTTTCAGATCTGAGAGTTTTCGGTCCAGATTCCCACAAAAAAAAATCATACTTTAGCTCTGTAAAAGATTCATGTGGGCAATACATCGCATCGACTGTACTAAATTTCTCAGTAAATTATTCATCCGCGTGCCAATGTATATTTTGCTGGACAGCATGCAGTGAATGCACACTGATGCATACTGGATGCACACTGGTGCACATATAACACAAAGGCCAGCGAGACTCCCAACTATAAAGCTGAAAGACCCAGCTACTGGTAAATCCGCTCTGCACTGAAGGTTCTTAATTATGTGACTCGTCATCTTTTCTTAAAGGTGGTCAGCTTAATAATGTGACTCATCATCTTTTTTAAAGGTGGTCAGCTAAATAATGTGGTTGATATGCATGCCACAGATACCACATGAAAGGCTGCCTTACCCCCAGCTATAGTTTCCAGATGAATAATTCAAATCCTTACAAGTTACGAGTCCCGCTGAACAAATATGTGTAGGTCTTCTAGATTTGCTCACTGCAGATGTCACTGAGACTGATGTCTTCAAGTTAAAATTCCAATTATCCACCCTAGTTGGATATGTGATTTTTAATAGGGTCTTTTTTTTTATATTAAGCCCTTATTCCTGCAAGGATGGTAATGATTTACCTGATTTTCTTCCCAGAACTTTTGAAGACTTTCTCTGTGGGTGAACTTTTAGATTTTTGCAGTGGAGTATGTAGACAGATCAATCAGACTCAGATATGTTGCTTCTCCATCAGATGAAAATATTTAACAAACCTAGGGGAGTGTGGTGTGTTGATCCATCAGGGTTGTGCCATTTGAAAGGTCAGCAACAGCAGCTTTACATACTGAGCGAGATTTCCAATATATTCCCATCATTCTTCTGCCATAGTTGGCCTCAATTGAAAAGCAAAAGCAGGAGGCATGATGGCAGTGTGAAATGACTGGGTGTCATAGCATGAGGCTCATTGATATTGATCCAGCTGATAGTGTCATTTATATCCATTGCTCCCAACTCTTCTATTCTCTTGCTTTATAGTAAGTACATAATAGCATGATGATTTCGATTACTGAAGTGTGCAGTGTCATAGTTACTGTTGTTGTCCTTGCAAAAACTGGCCTGAGGTGTGTTTCTTGAAAGCGTTGTTGTGCAGTGACCATTACGAAATGATAGAACACAATTACCATGGCCCAACATGCACCACACCTCTGGATGGTGAACAGAAATACATATTTACTGTGTTCATTCGTGTTAATTCCTACAAGCTAAAAATCTAAAGACATCTAAAGAAGGTCTGTGTAGTTATGTCACAGACCAAAGAAAAAATAGACTTGCTTGATTTACACTCTCTAACAAAAGCCCAGGACATTTAACCGTCTGGATATGCAAGAATTGAGGCAGCCTACAGAGAGGAGGTTGAAACCAAACATTCCATCACCTTCCACAGCATGCATGCATACACCACAACCGTACTCCTCCTTCACCACATATATATGTGTGTGTGTGTGTGTGTGTGTATATACTGTATATATATAACCCCCAATACACATACACACTCTTGAATGCCTCTTTTGTCAGTGTTTTGATTGCTCCTCTTTATAAAACTGTTTGCACCTTTTCAAGGTCTCACACCTTTTCCTCTGCCTGCAGGTTTACTGACGTTTAGGCCAGTCCATCATGTTCATCCTCCTGAAGCCGAGAACTGAAGCTTAACGCTCCCCTTAGGCCTCCTAAACTCCCCCCCCACCCCCTCCTCCTTCCTTGCCCATCCCAACTTCAACCTTCAGCGGAACCCACACAACGTTACAGACCTGCTATTCAACTTTGCTTCTGATCCTCAACAACAACAACAACCAATAGTGGACCGTGAGTGGACCGGAAACGCAGAAGGAAAGGCACATTGTGATGTTGGGGAAACACATTCGCAGCCATATGGTCATTCAGTGCTGTTGGGAATTGAAAAGCAAACAAAACAAAAAAAACCCTGATCTGTGAAATTGTAAACAAGCAGGAACAAGCTTCTACTACATACCGTTTTCAGTTCAGTGGCTGCAACGCTTTGTAACCCATTTATACCTCCATACACTACCATGCCATCAAATGCACCGGGACTGAGAATAGCAAGGTGGAATGCATTGCAGGACTTTTTGGAAACCAACACTGACAAAACGTAGTTGGTAGACTCAATTTCCACACTTCTGAACTGGATGAGAAACTGTTGCCATGGTTGTAGCACTAATGACTATAGTGGACTAAACGGCATTGTGAGAGCGAAAGGAAAAAAAAAAAGAAAGTGAGTTGATTACAGCTTCTGTTTCTGGTCACATTCTGCTGGATGGCTGCTTTGGTGCAATATTGGTAACTTGGAGTTGTTGCCGGGGAACATTTGCCTGTTGCATCATTTGCTGAAGAGCAGCCAGCCTTTTGGGACTTCCTCTGGCTGCCCTTCCCTGGCCTCTTCACCAACTGGGTCCCTGTGCCCTCCGCTTTCGGTGTCCCTCTGTAGTGTTATATTTGTATGAACATAGTGGTCTTTCAACTGAAACTTTAGTCATGATTCACATGGTGGAAATCAGAAAGTAACTGGAACATTTGGGAGTGTGCCTGTGTGTGTGTGTGTGTGTGTGTGTGTGTCTGTGTGTCTGTGTGTCTATGTGCGTGTGTGTGTGTGTGTGTGCGCGCGTGTGTGTGCGTGTGCGCGTGTGTGTGTGTGTGTGTGTGTGTGTGTGTTGTTAACCTTTAAGTCACTGTGATGGGAGGTATTCTTTTGAGTTATTCTTTTTTTTTGTCCCTCTATTAATTATTTCGCTTTAAAAATAAAATAAAAAACACTCCTGTTTTATGTAAAATACACATTGCAGGATCTTTCCAGGTCTTGGATTCTTCAAACACAGTTTTATACATGGCCTTTGACTTCAGCGAACGTCACGACAAAATTTATGTTTTTTATGTATTAATATATTTGTACTGAAAAATATACTGTATGTCAAATATATCAGATAATAAGTATACCCAAGTATGTATTGTATCAAGTGATGGCAGGCTAACGGTGATATTTTGGTCCTTTTTTCCCTCGTATGTACTACTATATGAGTAGCAAATACAGACTACAGAATCATTTGACATATATGCTTTACAGTTTCAGGAGTTGAGTTTTGCTCTGTTAACTTATTTGTGTGCATATGTTTGTGCGTATGTACTCCGTTTGTGTGATAGCTGGGCGGGGGGGTTTGGGGGGGGGGGGGAGGGGTCGAGAGGGTAGATCCAGAGTGAACGCTGAGAGAGAACAATATATTCAGTTGTTTATCATAGAATGTAAAGCTTTGTTCACCTGACACACATGTTAATAAAAACATCAAAGTATTTCATGAGGAAGATGGCTCTGCTCACAAAACAGATACAGACAGAGAGAGAGAGAGAGAATGTGTGTGTGTCTGTGTGTCTGTGTGTATGGGTGTGTATGGGTGTGGTTGAGTGGGTGGGTGGGTGAGTGTTGATGTAGGTGTGGGTGTGTGCAGTGGTGTAGTGGTCCCTGGAGAAGTGGGTATACTCTTAATTTTTTTAAGCAGCCCATACAGCACTGTTTTCAGAAGTGGGTATACGCAATGCTGACTGAGAAATAAGTGGGTATGCTCCGTATTCCTGCGTATACCCTGGACTACACCACTGGGTGTGTGTACATTTCAGTCATAATGGCAGTTACTCCACTCGATTCTTGAGCATCTACTACTGTAAAATCCAACACTAAGCATAAAGTCAAGTATCTTTTATTATCTTGTTTTGTCTCTGTTTACCAGAGGCACATCCCAGATATTCCTTTGTGAAGGAGCCTATCCTCAATTCCATCCAGTGAAGTCAGGGAAGAGCCAAATAGTTCAATATTTAGCATTGTGAATGGACATTTTTAAAGCCAATGCTGATGTTCTTGGAAGTAAGTTGCACTACATTTTGTTACTATGGTGGAGTGCCCTAAAGATCTCTGAAGAGCAATTAATAATGCTCTCCTGTGGGCTCATATCAAACTGACATGACATGAAGTGAAGCATAACCACCTCTTGCTGTCATAAGCATCAATGCTTTTGCATCTTTTTGTGAATGGATGTGTGCATTTTACCTCTATAACACCTCTGGGGGCAATATACAGGTCACAGGCTTGCTTTCACACACAAAAAACCCAATAACAAATATACATTAAAAAATGGAATATTCTCATAATCTTCTTATATGAACCACTTGGCTTTCATGAGTGCTTTCGGAAGATATGAATGATTAGTGGCGACATGCGTATGCTCTTATTGGCGTCACATGATTTGGAAAGCATGACAACGGCGGTAGCATTATTGTTCTTCCCAAAACCATTAGTTATGCCAAATGCCCTTAATTCCTTTTAATGTGGAAATCAGTCAGAATAGGGAGCCATTTACACAAATAATTCTTGCAGAGAGTGTAAACTCACCATGTAGAAAAAGTCGAAAAAAACGTAAAAACGGCCGCTCTCAATGAGCGCAGGTAATTTATCAGTCTCGCGAGGGCGCAGGAAAAGGCTCCATGAGTTGTGAATTTTAATGGTGTTTTTATGGTTCCTAATAAACTCAGTTATGCCTCTGGCATATACGCATAGCACAGAATCACTCGCTCCCAATTACTGGGCCCACATCCATTCACTGTGGCAGTGCTGTACTTTCAAGTAGGCTCCTACTGATGTATGCACAAACACACACACACACACACACACACACAGACACACACACACACACACACACACACACACAAACACACAAACACACACACACACACACACACACAGACACAAACACACACACACACACACACACACACACACACACACACACACAAATAAACAGAGAGAGAAGCAAATTGATGTTTTGAGCGCTTCATGACAAATGTAGGGGGTAATGGAGGAGTTTTTGTGAACGGAGATGAGTTGGGCTTGATGATGTTGAATGTTCTGCAAATATACTCAGCAGCCTCCTCCGCACAGCACGCAGCAAGGAGAAGATTGCTGTGGCTCGTCACTCATCTATCTCTCCACCCATCCATCTCTTTCACCGCCAGACATCTGACAGCACACTTGTGGAGACGGCTGCAACTTTCACAACAACGGTTTCTCCTCATTTAGACCCTGAAGGCATCCATTTTTTTCCATCTGTGTTAATGGACCCATATGGAAAAGGTCTGTAAAAAACTTGTCAAGTCCAATACTTTCATATAAATAAAATGGAACATGCAAAGTAGGTCATTTATGAAACATATTTTTTCTATGTTACTATATATAAAAAGTGTCTTAATTATGTGCGCTAACACACTGTTGTCATATATACTATGTAAAAAGGAACATATATATATTGTACAGTCTTTTTCCAACTGGGGAGAACCTGGTGGCATTCTCTGAAAAAGAGAAATCTCTACCATGTCAGACAGGTTTGCAGGGGGGTCACTGATCCAAATTGCATACTTTTGGATTTTTTGGGGGCGGAAGGTGCTATGAAATGGGCATCCTATTAGTATATCAAACAAACAGTAGTCCGCCAACGCTAGTGCAGATTCACTATGTATAGTTTGAAATGTCTGTGTGCTTCAGAGTACTTAACTCTTGTTGTGGATGTTGTTTGGAGAGAGAACAAAACTAGCAGACTTTGCTAATAGGCAGAACAGAAGCTCCAATCAATGGCAATTTGGTGTTATTTGCACAGTGCTCAGACAAAAGATTGCACAAGCTGCTCTGTGTGATAGGCCTTCAAAACAGGAGAGTAGGGCATGCATACATCTGAGGTAAACAAGTCAGTTAAGTGTAGTCACCGTTCCAAGGCCTCAAATGATACAAGTGGTAATGGTGTGAATTTCCTTGGTTATTTGGTTCGCTGGTTAGAATACCTGACCTGACCTTAGTGGTGGGACCAAGAAAATGACCATGACTGACATTTGCTTTTGAGCAGAACATGCTGTTTCATGATACCAAGAGATCCAGCACATACAACATATATAGACAAGGGTGCCAATGGCTAAATACAGGGTGCATCTGGCTAAACATACCACTGTTTTCAAAGATCAAACAGCAAATATCACTGAGTGGAGTTCAATTGGCTTCACAAACAACAACACGGCAAAATAATAAAATAAAACAAGTGAACACTAACTGGCTAGGTCATCACTGCAGGTCAGGGTTATTTCAGGTCTGTAGGGTAGAGACTAGATAGCAACTCAGAGTGGGAACTTCAGAAGTAAAGCTAAAGTTTATCAGACGTCCAGCCAAAGTTTATCAAGATGAACCACCACAGTGAGACACCCTAGATCCCTCCCTTTGATAAATTATATATGAACCTCCAGATTCTCTTGATAACACAGAGATAGTATTGGGTCTGCTCCTGTCGGCCAGGCAGCCATCATCTTATCTGTCAATTTCCCACTAACCATCTCCCAAACAGAGATATGCAATAATGATCATGTTCCTGGGGCTGTTTTCCCGACACGAAAATGAGGTTTGATATGCAAATGTTGATCAGATGTTGTGTGTACCACCCCTTTGTTGTGTGTACCAACCCTTAGACTGACTGCTCAAATCATACCATGTATACACATTCACTTCAGGAGAGCACTTTTCACAGAGCCTGATTGTGCTGTCAGGTCTTCGGGACTTTTTCAGAAGCCAATAAAAAGTCCCCTGTAATTTTCAGTGCACTTTGGGCCAAGTCATGTTTCTTCACCAAAAATCACACTCTGGGGACAGCGACAGGCTCCGCAATGTTGGTGGTTTCCCAGACAGGCTCCCCCCACTTCTAGGAAAAATTACTTTCACAGTCACTGGCTAACAGTAAACGGAGGTGTGCATTTCACAAATCATGTTTAATTACATTTTCAAGAGGGATGTTTCAGGCCCCATGATTATGTTATTCATGTTTAAATCTAGAACATATTCAAGCTCCCTTTTTGTGTTAAAGCAGCAATAAGGAGTTCTGTTCCAAAACTAGCACGCTAACTACCTTAAAGGCATGCAAAAACCTTGCTAACACAAACAACAGCCCAGTTGACACTGATAGAAGCTTGTCACAAACTAACTGGTGCCAGTATAACTGGCAATGTCATGTTGTGAAATCTTTTCTTCCATTTTTGCAAGGCGTTCCAGCAAGGAAACACAGAACTACATAGTGCATATCCTGGATGACTAGTGGGAAACACACATGTATTTATCTGTCCTTCACATGACCATATGCTATCAAAATTTATTTAAGGATGGTACCCAAACTAGTTGCCTATAAAACCATACCTTAAAAAGAGTCAAATTGTTGCATAGTGTTACTTTAATGTCAGCGTGTATTTTCTGTTTGCAGTTTAGAGACAGTGTGCTATTTGTAATACCCTGGTGTTGTTTTTCTGGTGTATTGTCCACTATGACTCTGTGTGTTTGTTCTGTATACAAGATTCCTAAGTGCCTGCCGGTCTGCATCAGTTTTCTGAAGCTTGTGTGGTGTTCAATGAACAGCAAGACACCAAAGAAAAGCCATTGAGATGTTCCATCTGGTGTCAGAAGTGGGATTGAGTGCCTTACTGAGGAGTGGAGGAAAATACCCATTATTATAGGTCATCAATGATCACTCTGATGAGCTGCACCAGGGGGAAATATGGCATCCCACGACCATGAACCATGCCAGCGGGCCAGTGACGGATGGTGGAATCGCCGGTCAGCAGTGCAACACCACCGCAACAGAAGAGGCATCCGGAATACCATGAAGTTACTAGGGGTGTAAATCACACCCATCATGGCGATTCGATTCAGTATCGATTTCCTGACCCAACGATTCGATTATTTTCGATACTCATGAATACACCACGATACGATTCGATTCGATTCGATTAATTTGCTCTTTTTTTTACCTTACAGGCTAGACAATGTTTCAGATTTGAAATAAATCAATGAAAGCTGTTATATCGTTAGGCATTTTATTTGAGAAACAACAGCCAATAACAGAAGTAGAAAAGTTGTACTCCACCTAGGCCTATGACAACCTCATTCACTGAAAAATAATAATGCCCCTGTTGTAGATTCTGAAAGGCCTTGCATCAAAAAGTACTGTACAAAGTACAAAGTGTTAAGTAACAAAAATAGGCCTATACCACATTCACTATAGAATAACAATACTCAACAAAATCAGTGCAAAAGTGCACTAGCAGCAAACGGTAACAAAAAATAGGCCTGTAGTTAATTCAATTTAAAATGACAATGCTCCACAAAATCAGTGCAATGAGTGCAAATGTGCACTAGTAGCAGCAAATGGTAACAAAAAATACCCCTGTAGGCCTACTTCATTCACTATAAAATAGAAATACTCATCAAAGTGCACTAGCAACAAAAAGTAAAAAAAAAAAACGATACTCTTGCGGACGTGTCGATGCATCGTATCGTCGGCTGTTGGATCGATGCATCGATGCAAAACGATTCTTTTTTACACCCCTAGAAGTTACCCCACTGCAGAGAAGGAGTCAGCGTTTCCAACACAAGATA
This sequence comes from Sprattus sprattus, assembly GCF_963457725.1. Classification (NCBI taxonomy): domain Eukaryota; kingdom Metazoa; phylum Chordata; class Actinopteri; order Clupeiformes; family Clupeidae; genus Sprattus; species Sprattus sprattus. The sequence goes on from NC_137914.1 coordinate 8,754,083, forward strand.
ACACTGAAGAAAACTCTTCAACTTGGTCTCTGCTTGATGGATGATGCGCTGTCTTTCCTAGCAAGAGGTCTGATTATGGCGTCTTAACCAGCGTACTAGGGTGGCGCTTTTGGACAACGCTTTCAAGGAGAGGTCCTGCAGTCCGAGCTGCATGGCTGGTAAAGACAAAAGACAAAGAGCCGCAACCAATTAATCAGAGCGCTTTCCGCAACTGACCTGAGCATCCATACCTAGATGATCTCCTCTTGCACACTGCAGACATCAAAAGCACCCTGGCATGAGGTCTTCCAAGCCATTCATCGAGCTGGCCTGTGTCTGCAGACAAAGAAAGGTCAACACTTCAGGCGAGAGACAGTGTTCTTGGCCCATGTGGTCCGCGCGGCAGGGGTTTCTACTAATCCAGCAACAGTGGCAATGGTGAGAGACGACTGTCCCTTGCCTCCTAACTACAGAACTGCGGAGGGTCCTGCAACCGTTTGAAATGAGTGTTTAATCGGAAATCACCTGTTACTTATGTTCCTGTCAAAAATGCAACAATTGTGCTGTCAAAGTCTTGCGCAAAACCTAAAAGTAACGAATTTGCCTCACAAACCTTTTGAAAGAGATTGAGGCACAAGCTGACATAATTAAATGGAGCATGCTGATTCCTTCAAATATGTTGTTGGTGAGTTTTATCGCACTATATTAGACACAATCTGAGAATTATAGCAAGTTACAACTGTTCTTTTGTTATAAATGTCACCAGTCTCTCCTATTTGTAGTTCATTTTCGAATGTTTGTACTAAAATACATACACATACACATACCACTTCTAATTAATGATTTTGTTCAACATAATTTGTGTTCATAACATTACTTATCTTATGCCTGTTGGGTAACATTAACAGTCCATTTACAACTACGGCGTGATAAACACAAGGGTTGCCTAAGGCTGTTCACTAAGTCGCTATTTTATTCAATAACAATGGCTTTCCTTACTCTATATGTCACATTCAGCAGTTGCATTTCAACTTCAGGATGACCTTCATATTTAAAGGATGTAACCATACCTAGGAGACTTGAAGTCTTGGCGCATGACCTTCTCATTCTGAATCAAGATAAAAATATATATCTCTAAGTCCTAAATCCAAAATATCACATCTTTCTGACCACAGCTGCCATAGTGAAAGCTGAATTGATTATAGGCCTCCAAAGTCAGACAGCAATCTGTCAGTTTTACTAAGGGTCTCCTAGGGACAACCTAAGAGTGGGTAAAATACAAAGAATTATAGGGATGCTGTATATCGCCAGGTATTTCTCAATTTCCCATGACTGGCCATGCATTTAACACAGTTTTAGAATAATTTTAGAATACCAAAGACTTATTAGCATAATTAATTAATTTCCATGTCCTTTCCATAACATTATGCATTTTCTATTTATTACAAAGCGACTCAGTATGAATTTGCCATTTTTACAGCGTCATTAAATCAGCACAGCAAAATGTTGCCTATGTCACCGTCACCTGCTGTGCTGAGGTTGCGGTGGCTGATATATTTACTCATTGCGAGTATCAGTGGTGGTTGTAGAAATCGATAGGGCCATAACACCCAACCGCAGCAGTGTCACCGCCAGGTTATCACTGCAGTCATCCCGGCTCCCGCTGCCCGGAAAGGCGCAGACTTCACACTCAGGGAGATTTATGTGTCGTCTGTGAGCATCAGAGAGCCCAATCAGCTGTCACACTTCCGTGTTTGATGTCTCCATGTGAGTCCGTGCGTGTGACCCTCATGTATATTTCACTATGATAGCTCATCAAGGCAGCGGGAGGGAAGTCTGTGTCAGTGGACGACCCATCACACCCACACGCAATTCAGAGATCGAGGGGAGATTCCATCACGATATGAAGAACCTGTGGTTGTTATTATACCGCGCAAGGGGGACTTTATGTTTGTCGTGGCTATAGTCATAGCAAGCTGCAGTGTTCTCCTGTGTGTAACCTTTCTTGTTCCAATCTATTGAGGGGGGAAGAAAGAAAGAGACGAATATTTTATAAAGCGCTTACGCAGGAGATGACATTTTCAGAGCACAGGGTATGATTCACCCAGGCTGATGGCAGAGGACAGTTAAGAGTCCTCTGGCTGGTAACAAAATAAATGATTTTGCTGTCAACAAGGAGAGTGCTGGTGTCCATGCTGGTTGGTTGCTCAGCTAAATTAAACTGACACTGCTGACCTGCCTTCTTTGGTAATTAAAACCACTCGCAACCAAAACATTAACATTTGATCGTTCACTGAAATCTCTTATCCATTATTTTAAGTGAGTAGTTATGAGTAGGGGCCTATATAAGGCATCATGCAATAGTTATTTTTCTAGTGTCTGTGCTTCAAGGGAACTGGCTGCTGGCCTAGAACAGGGAAGTGATTGGAAGTTGTCCGGCCGATATGAGAAATGCGGCGGTTTTTGAGCGTTGACACAAATAACCCCACAGACAATGAGGGCTGTTGATGCAGCTGGTCGTTGCTCTACAGTGCAGAGTGTGTCTCATCTAAAAACTCTTAAGGGGATCGGTGACCTATGAGAGATCGCACTGGCCGAGGGGCAGAGCAGCAAGATGGGACAGAAGCCCAGTGGCTGAAACTACAAAGAATACAAAGTGCCATGGACAGGGAGTGCAGGCCAGGAGCAAAGATGGCTGCAACAACGATAGGGCCACAAGATTTTAATGTCCAAAATCTATTTTAAAAAATGATTTCATAACATAATATTCAGTAGGCTATTTTATGTTGAAATACTTGCTGCACTTGGCTTCATGAATAGTTTGTGAACCCCTTAGTTTTCTGTTCACTTTCAGGTTTCTTGCACACTCTCCATTGAAATCCAGATGAGAAAGAGGTTTCTGCCTTTGATTATAATTCATGGGGACGGTAAGGTGTTTGAACATTCTCCCTTTGACGTGATAAATTGAATAAGAGCGCAGAGGAAGCAGTCTCGGAGTGTGCTCAAGGAGATAAAGAATTACAAGCATCCGGAATGCTTTCTTTTAATTCACCAAATCTGTCAGTGTGTCTCCTCATCCTTGTCATTTGCATTCAGTGTGCAGACAGCAGTTGCTAATACAAACAGCAAAACAATGCGAACCAAACCTAAGACGGCTTATGAAATGCACTTTCTGTTCAGCGACTGCAAAGCACGGCACGACTGCGAGATGAGTGGCCGTTGCGATGAGCCGTGAGGCGGCCCTTGGTGATCGCGTGGAGTCGCTGCCCGGCTCCGCGCTTCATTGCAACACTTGTCACCATAATTAGGAGGGGACTGAGTCTACCGCCAGAGGTGACAAAGACACGAGTGATTACACACACACACACACACACACACACACACACACACACACACACACACACACACACACACACACACACACACACACACACACACACACACACACACACACACACAGACACACACACACACACACACACACACACAGCCAAACATGTATCAAACACACGTATGCCACACTCTTTAATGAGAAATGGTATTAGGAAATAAATCATGTACATTAAATGCACAGCTTCTCCAAAGGCAATGGCTCATAGATTCAATGTGACCATATGTACGACAAATTAGGATCATGCTACACAAAGCACAATAAATATCTGGCATACTGGAATATTTCCTGCTGTTAAGTAGCATAATGGACATGGTATTTTAAGGTCAACCGTATATGTTCTTAAATATCAACAAAGATGGACTAGACTTGCGTGATTGCCATTTGCTGTCTCTGTGTTATTTCTGTTCAGGATTAAGGGAGGGGTGTTTGTGCCTGGGAGGGGGAAAAACACCCTGTTTTCAGTGCAGGGTTTATGTTCTGGATGGCTAGTCACTAATCACATACAAA
>NC_137914.1:8762962-8810462 GCF_963457725.1 Sprattus sprattus
CTTGTTTGGCATGTCCCCATTAAGTTAATGAGATGACAACATTCAGTCATTCCCCCAGGAACTATCTGGTTAGCTCCAGAGTGGTGGAATAACTAAGGTTGGGGAGGTGTAGACAGTAGTCTGTTCATCGAAACCCCCCCCCCCCCCCCCCCCTCCAAATAAAAAGACAAGATGTGTACAAAGCTACCCAAGGCTTTCTCAAGTGTTAGTGGGCCATAATGGGGATTTAATTGAACAATATGGCTTTATAGCTTTGAAGACATATCCTCTTCAAGGCCAAAATGGGGAAGGACGTAAAACATTTGCCAGCATATGCTCATTGGTGTAATAGCCATTAAGGCTCCACCTGGGACTGAGGCACAACTGTTGTAGCCTGTATAACGATATATTTGCACTTGGAGCGGCGTTCCGCCCTTGTCTTAAAATATCAAGGAATACTGCCCCGAGGTGGTCGCCATTAAACAAATACCTGTGTTCAGAGAACATCCGGGAGTTTGGAGTAATTAACCGCAAGGTAACACTTGGGTGGCGAAGTGTGTTTGAAGTCAAGCAGCAGCATGCAGCAGGCTTGGTTAGAGATGTCTTCATGGTGCTGTTGATACACGTGCTCCATCCTGTGAGTGTGCTGCACTCTTCAGGAGTCGTCCAGGCCCCTGTGGTCCGAGGGTGGGTTTCTGTGTTGGGTTCTGCAGGGGGGCGGCTACGGGAGCCTGGGAAGGAGATGAACCATTACTGTGCCTGATGGTCTCAGCCAGATATCACATTGTGTCTCCTGCCCAGCAGTAAGCAAATAGACAGTGACATTTAGCTGTGAGAAGGATGAAGGATGTGATTTTGTTGTATGCGTGCATGAGTGCTTGCATGTGTGTCTGTGCACTTATATGTGTGTGCACGACATGTGTGTGTGTGTGTATGGATCTATTTCTCTTGGTTATGAAAAGTAAACCCTTTTTTCAACTATGACTCTAAAGAAAGGACAAAATAGAAAAAAAGTATTGAGTGGAAATAACAGGGTAGTAGACCACTATCCTCCAGTGAGTCACCTAGCAGATATCTGTTTTGTCCCTGCATGAGCCCTGCATCACTCTGCCATAACTGCTATGAATTCTGTACAATGTATGTGAACACAAAATCGGCATTGTAGTAGATATCTGAACTTTAAACTGGCCTACATACTTTTTCCCTTGATGTTGGAATAATGGTATGTGCATTTCTTTGACTCTAGATGCTCTTTAGCTTTTCAAAGAATTTGTATGGCCTTCGAAGTTAAAATGTCAGCTGAATGACCACATGACAACACAACATGTGTTTGGGTAAATCAAGAGAGAGACTGTGATGACCCACGTAAATGTGCAGCCATGCGTGTGTGTGTACACTTATATAACAGTGTGGGGAGGGTCTGCCCCAAGACTCACAACACACTGGCAACAAAGCCCAGGTTGGTGAGGGTAATTGGAGGAGAGAGTTAGAGAGTGTGTGAAGGTGTCGGAGCTAATGGCAGCTGGTGCAACCAAGCCAGGGCCGCCGAGAGAACTCGCTGCGATCCTGAGGAGGGTTCCGTAATTGAGACAGCGGGGGCCTCTTTGTTGTAGCAGTGGCCGGATCACAATCCTCCCCCTCACGCATCAGCAGCTATATCCCTGAGTGTGTGTTTGAAGTCCCATGCACCCTCACTTGGACTCACAGACACAAAGATGGAGAGATTGCAATCTACACAGTGCACGGTGGAGGTACGGGGTATGGCAAACATAATGGTTTGGTCAAGTAGTGTAATGGGACATGTTAAAAAAAAATGTTCAGTACGTATACTACATTTTCAATACACAAAACTAACACCGGCAAATACCTATTATGGCAAAAGCTATACTAATATCTAAGAAGAATATACTTATATAATAAAGCTTTTATTAAGTTCAATGTGGCATAATTGTGAACAATATCCAAGTGTGTGTTGTATTTGAGAACCTAATATGAAACAGCATTTGGCATGTTGGGAAAAAGAAACATTTCTGAGATGATACGAGAGGGTTAGTGACCTTTAACCTTTCAACCTGTATTTATCCCTCTGTTACTTTTCATATGACGTTGGTTGTTCCCACTGTGTCTACGTAAGGGTCAATCCAAGCCAAATCACCTAGAGGTCCCCACATGACCCCACAACAGGTACGGGCACAGGAGTGGGCTTAGGTTGCTCGGGCAACTGCCCGTTTGCCCTCCTCAACTGAAGTTGCCCCTCCGAAGGAAATATATATATTTGCGATCAGGGGACGGGGGCGTGGAAGCAACGGTTAGTGAGAATTTAAAATGATATTGGCAGAATTTGCGATCAGATGACGGGGGCGTGGCAGCAGCGGGTAGTGAGAGTTTAAAATTATATTGGCAAAATGTGCGATCAGGGGACGGGGGCGTGGCAGCGGCGGTGACAAAAAATAATGTGTTGCCCCTTTTTCCCAGGTCAGAGCAACTGCCCTTCAAAATTTCTGTGCACCTCCCTGCCCCACAATATTGAGATCAGGACAATATGACCTTTGTCATGTACCTACGTAATGCTTCAGCCAGCATAGAGATCTGGAGTAATGGTGAATGTCTGATGGTAAAGTAACACTGTGAGGCACATAAGGAGGGGATTTGTTTTATTAATGAGATCACAGCTCCCTTGACCTACACACCGCACGACCCCAGGAATGCCACTTTATTGGCTACTTGAACGCACGTGAGGAGACTCATACTGATGGTTGAGAACAGGAGGGAGAGATCTGCTCTCTGCTTGGCACAGATGGCACTGGAGCGCAAATATGTAAAACAACATAAGGGCCTTATAGCATAACACACAGACGAAAATGTTAACAGTAATGCACTCTAATATTAGACAAGGCCAGAGACCGCCCTGACAAATCTGGTGACCAAGGCAAGATTTTAGCTGGTGCCCCTTGCATCACAGACAGTTCCAGCACCAATCGTTGTGTTCATACACTCACACAGAAAGCAGAAAAGCAGGATGACTCTTAGGCTACATCATTCATTCATTCATTCATTATTCCCACCCTACTCGCCGGCCCACACCTATCTTTAAAACGGCTTACATACCTGCCCTGCTGCTTTCAGGCGCTGACATTTTGATGACCCTCTCCCAGGGGCGCAGATAGCACTGGGGACGGGGGGGACATGTGACCCCGATCCGTCCCCACCACTCTTCATACGTAAGGCGACAATCATCAGTTAATTACTCTGCACAGCTGATTAGGTGACGTTAGCGTCCCCCCCAGTTCAAAAATCCCATCTGCACCGCTGCCCTCTCCTTCCCCCCCACCACCATCGGTTTGGTCCCTGTCTGCACGTCCAGGGGGTTGACTCCGCCTCTGCTGTCTCCATCCAGCAGGATTTGCCAGGGTCTCAACGCTCCAGGATCTGGACCGAGGAAGGGGCCTACACCAAAGACTCCAAAGACCAAATTTGACTGATTGTTATCTTTCAATTTGTAGAATCCCATTGAGGATTAAAATAGTTTACTTCTACTTCCTGAGTCTTTCTGGTGGAAATAAAGAAACTATTTATTCATCAATTTACCATTGTCTTTTTCATTCATCAGATTGCCCCTAGGATTCACGACCAAGTACCGGTGCTGCCGCATAGTTTTAAATGCAAGAAGAACTCTCGTGTTTAGAACATCTTTATTGCAATAAGATATCAGACTGGGTGAAAACGAACTTCTCACGTCAAACCTTAATCGCCGTCTGGATTGCCTGCTGCTACAGGAATTTAGCCTCCAGTGGTTTCATCCTGCCTGAGATTAGCCCAATTTATGTGGTTTTATTTGTGAAGCCCAAATGTCTTTTCCTCTGTTGGGATAAGCACGACTTTAACAGCAGGAGTGAACTTTTATTTCATTTCAATTGGATTTCATTCTCCATTGGGAATAACAAGGACTGTGGATTTTTACCTGTGTACCAACGTACGTTTATTCTTTTACCTTGGTGAGATCAATAGTGCCATTTTGCATTTAGTGGGTTGCCTAACTTGCCATGTTTGAGAGCACAGGGTTGCCAGATTTCGATGATAACATACTTTTCAGTTCATCACACAACTGTGTATCGAGGTGACCAAAACTGAGCTGAAACTTCGTATTTCAGACTTCATGTTTCATGTTTACATTTTATTCACATATGCATTTTACACAGAAAATGTTATCCTGATATCTTCTATGATGTTTAAGATGTTAGTATCTGAAAATGCTACGGCGCACATCAAATTGCCATGTATTTTTTTTTAACCTTTGGCTCCGAAATTTGCCCTGGGCCCATTTCTGGAGTATGGGTATACATGATAACAATGAGAGGGTCATGTGGGAAATATTTTAGATTTAAGGCGATTTGACATGGAATGACCCTTACATACGCTGCCATGTTGTTCCTATTTCTCCACAAAAGAAATACTCCTGTCTTTTCACAATGTAAGAGATTGGACCTGCAAGGTGACGCAACGGACTCCCCTTTTTCTTCTTCCTGAAGGTCAGAGGTGATGAAAATAACTGTCCAAAGAAAAGAAAAGAAAAGAAAGAAAATAAGAAAGAAAGAACGAAAGAAAGAATGAAGGAAAGAAAGAAAGAAAGAAAGAAAAGAAAGCTAATGGAAACCCTAATGAATAGTGCCTTGCTGTCCAGCTGCTGATTAGCTGTCCGTGAATCATCCAACACAAAAAAAAGCTTCAGTGACCATGGCAAACACCTTCCATGGTTCTCAATGTCTGTAGTACTTATCCACTGACCCACCACCGGCACAGAAAGAGACCATTCCGACTGTACAGGTAATTATAACATACCACAAGGTTTTCATTGAAATAGAACTGAATAACACAGAAAGCTCATTACTTCACTGATGGACACCATAGGGGGCCAGGGTTCACTGAAAGCCATTGGAGACCATTAGATAAAATCAATGTTGAAATAGAACCATTATAAATGCCATTAAAAACCAACAGATTTCTCTAGTGGTGTCTTTTTTGCCGGGCATTGTCGATGACAATCTAGCAAAAGTGGTGCTTTAGATTGTTTTGTTTCTCACTAATGTTTCATTGGCTGTTATCCTTTTTTTCCATCAAATCTCTTGAAGAGGGCTGCACTGATTTGACAGATCCAACATGGCGGCAGTACTTAATGATGCCTTTTTAATTCCAAGGTGACACACCAGATCAGAGAATGGCTGAGCCATTCCGTGCCAGAGTACACGTTTAGTCTCGCCCTACCAGAGAATAAGAATCTCTGCAATACTACCGTAGGTGCATATTATCGCAGGAATGATGTATTAAACCCCTACAGCGGTAGGGTCCCATGTCGTGAACATAAAATAAGAAATAAGAAAGGAAGGCACAAAAAAATGAATTAGCTATTGTATTGCACAGAGTCTTCTAAATCAGAACATCAGAACCTTCACTGCTCCTTTTCTATTAGCCCACTGGTCACCTTTCTTCTCCTGAAGCTACACATCAGACAAGGCTCCCTGTTTCATCTCACAGCGATAAAAGAGATCATGCTATAGGGGTGTATGTAAAAAACGTCCCACAGGCTATCATAAAGGAACCAAAAGATTGTGGTTATGCACGTTGTGTAAGACTGGATCTAATTAATGGTACATCAAATGTGAAGAAAGGCCCATCTTCCTTATTAGAGTAGCCGCAACTGTGTGTTTGTCGTTTCCTTGCATGTGGATCAGCATTGGACTGGGGCCATTTATTAGTTGGGTGGTTGTGGGGAGATGACCTAGTCCATTTCCCTGAGCCATGTGAATCACACACACACACACACACACACACACACACACACACACAAACACACACACACACACACACACACACACTATGCTCATACTCAAAACATTCCTCCATGTTTCTCTCTCTCTCTCTCTCTCCACTTGCGCACACAAGCTCAATAAATAGGTCACAGAACAGGTTAGCCAGTTTCCTGTTTCCTCTGGTCTAACAAAGCTTTCAGAGTTCGTCTCAGGTAGTGGAGTGGTGCGTGCTGGTACTCCTGAGAGAGAAAGAGAGAGACAGGGAGGGAGGGAGAGAGAAAGAAGTAGAGAAAGAAGTAGCGAGATCTGGAGAGAATCCTGCTTGTGAAGGGAAGCTCTGCTGAGACGTCTAGGGAATATTGCAGCATAGTCGGAGAGAAAGGGTTTTTCAGCTCCCCGCTGTAGGAGAGCCCTATTCGGCTTTTATATTCATCTGAAAATTCCTCCTTCAAATGGCTGTACAAACTCCTGCGCTCACTGCTCTATACAAGTCCTTAAATAAACTAAATGTGCCACACAGTGGGGGGTGCCTTCACCTTGAAGTCTGAACCGGTAAATTCGGTTGAAAGTTACGAGGCTTTTGAGACAATCCAGGTGTTTTATATCCGTATGCTGTTAAAAATAGGACGGCCCGAAAAAAACAAAAAACAAACGCCAGAGAGTGCTTTCGAATGGGTCACAGTACTTGGTGCCAGCCGTGCCCATTTGAGTGTGTCCCGCTACGCTATGGGTTTATAGCAATTGATGGATCCCCAGCAGAATCAGAAATGGCTCATCACCTGAAGGGCATCCAGCCCTTGGCAGGGCCAGGAGTTGAAAATGTATCATTGATGAATGAAGCAAAAGGATGCTGACACAAATTGAGCGAAAGACAAGCCACGGTTGACACTCCAGTGCCGCTGTGGTCCCGACAGGCCCATGAAGCCTCTCGTGCAAGTCGTCATACCCGCACAGTAATAAAGTATGGCATCCAGTGACCTCAAAGAGTTTCTGTGCCTTTCAACTCCAAATGAGAAATGGTGGTTGCACTGGGGTGCTGAGTGAAAAGTCTGCACCTTATTGAAGCTGAGTGGGAAAAAAACATTGCTTGGTCTGGAGAATAATAATTCATACTGGTATAGGTATACAGGTATAGGGGAAAACATGAGTCCCTGCATTTGATGAAGCCATTAATGTCTCTGGCATGTTGTAGACCAGAGGGGGTGTCCATAACACTGTCATGGCAACCACAAAACTGATTTAAATTCAGTACTTAAGGACATTTGAATGTAAATGCAATTCAATATCATCCGCATGTGGAACGATTTGGGCTCTGTTAGAATAATGCCATGGCTCACTTGTTTTTGGTTGCCAAGGCATATGGCTGCAGTTCAAACATGACATTGAACTGAAGTTCTTAGTCACCAGATCTCAATCCAACAGAGCATCTGTAGAACAGGATGAGACACGTTCAGAGGAGAGGGATTCACTTCGAGCCAACAGTGGGAAACATCAGAATCAATACACGTCTATGTAGAAAACACTTTGTATAGTTCATATCTCGATACGCTGATGCTGTTCAGAGGACAAAGAAGGGATCCTGTTCAATATTTGGGGCATGTCCCTATTGTACGGTAAACTCAATGAGGTTCCCAGGCTTAAAGGCACCCAGTGCAACTTTATGTAAACATTCAATGAAAAATAAACATTCAATTTCTAGTCTTTTTTACACGTAGTAAGTTTCAATAACTCCATACCATTACATATCGACATTCAAGGAGCAAAGATGAGACGTCGTTGTGTGGTGAGAACTGATAGAAAATCGTAAACAACAACAATCGCCGGTGGGGAGAAGCCATTTTTCCATTGACTGGAAGCCTGCTTTATTTATTGTAGGTTACAAAAAATAAAGAAAATGGCGGCGATTGTTGTTGTTATCGATTTTCTATCAGTTCTCACCACACAACGACGTCTCATCTTTGCTGCTTGAATGTCGGTATCTAATGGTATGGAGTTATTGAAACTTACTATGTGTAAAAAAAGACTAGAAATTGAATGTTTATTTTTAAGCCTCGAAAGTTGCACTGGGTGCCTTTAAGGAAAGGCAAATCTCACCTGAGTATTAGGGGAAACCATGTGTATGAAGAGGGGGAGGAATAACTCTTTTCCACAGTGAGAAATAAATGGAGGCTTCACATAAAACCCTTTGAAGGTGGGAGATTGCTTGGGACAAGAACAAAAGAAAAACATTTATGAAGATTGCACCTAGCTACACACACACTGACTCTACATCAATACACATCTCAACAACACAATTATAGACTGATACGTGTTGGACATCTGTTTGCTTCTGCATCTTTGCTTCACTTGTGAGAGGAAGTGGGCAAAAGAAAGTTCATTTGAAAGAGATAAAGCAAGACCTTACATTTGCAGTCCTTAATAAAGTAATAGCAGAACAAGCAATTTGACTCTTTGCCAAGTGCTTTGGCTTGAAAAGCTGAATGTGTGAATTAATGAATGAACAAGTATTGAACTCTTTTCACTCACATAGTTAAGGGGAAGAAGGCCACAACTTTACAATGTCCTCCTTTATCTCCTTTCGAGGACAAAATATATTCACATTCTCTTTCATACCAGGCAGTTAAGGTTATACAGATATTACAATAAAACCGCATTTACACTTTACAATTCTATTGCACGCTAGTCACAAGGGAGACATTTGGAACAGACCAAAAAAGATGAATCCTACATATGGTCCAACACATTTTGCTCCTCGTAACGTTCCTTGTTAAAGGTAAAAGTTATTATTTACCCTACAATTTGGGGCATTCAGGCTTTCCCTGTTTGCTAGCTCTTTCAGCTACCAACAGGGACTTTCTGTTAAGCATTTTAGCCTTTCACATCGTTCAAATCAGTAATGCTAAAGTTGCTACCCACCGTGTTAAAAGAGGGCTAAAAAGACAGGACTCTTTTTGAGGAGGGTGGATATCTATGACTCACCTCCTGACAGGCTACAGCCAGCAGACTCTACAATTCTCCTCAGTATTGAGGCTGGAAAACACCTTAGTGGTACAATTTGCCTCTAATGCGTTCCATTCAGCTCACCCTTACCGAGGAAGCCCAGGGGAGCAGGGCGTGACTGGAGCCTGGAAACAAGTCAAGCTTCACAAACAGACAGCGTGGCTTCATGAGCCAAATATCATCAGAGACCCTCAGCGCCTCAGAGTGCCTGAGCAGAGCATAAGGTAAAGGCTCTGAGAGAGTGATGCAGCAATCACCAACAAACAAATAACAAAAAAGCGAGTGGAGAAAGAGATAAATGTAGCAGAGCTAGTGTTTCATAATCCACACAAAGGCAGAGGGACATTTGTGCAGCATTACAATCCTGTTCACATTGGCCAAAGAGACGGCAGGCATGCATCTGCTTTGCCTCTTTGTAATTACCCTCCAATTTCAAAGCAGGTGGCCATTGCTAAAAATCATAATTAATCCGTTTGAATGACCTCACAGACCATGTCATCAAATCATGCATCCATGTTTGGTTGAAAAAAATATATATCTGCATACTCTGGCCCATTTGAAAGCTTTTTGACCCCACCATCTGTCAACAGGTCGTCCGGGCCATCTTTGAGTCTCATAGTTCAGGCTGTTGGCTCTGCCAGCACAGTTTGTTGTTAAGCAGGCTCCCAATGGTCTAGTCAGTGAGCCACTGCAGCAGACACCATCCATGCCTAACTTACCAATTATACTTTTACTACTCTCTCTTTGCTTTGATGAATAGGCCCCTCAATTGCTCTGTGGAGGCCGACTCCAGTGCAATAAATTAGGCCTCAGAGGAGACTTTTAAATAATTGAGGGCCGTTCTGATAAAAACAGTAAATAGGAGACTAAAGAGTGACACATCTAACATGGCAGGTGGCCACAACGATGACTAGGTTCAAACATTTTCGTTTTACAATTTACATCACCTGACAAGTGCTGAAAGGTAGATCCCAGCTCATTTTTCAATACTCTGAGGAAATCCTTTGAATACTCCCCCCCCCCCCAAAAAAAAGATATCACTTAACTATATTTCAGTATGCAAATAGTGTGCCTGTGTTGTTTGAGAAGGCAGGCACGTGGCAGCATGTGACTTGTGTGTTTATTTGCCATACTTTGTCACCGATGCTGTTTGTGTGTTTGCCTTCTTAATTGCTCTGTGGCTGCGGCGCCTCTTGTTCACTGGGGGAAAGGGCAGTCAGAGGACAAACAGGCAGTGCGTGCCACACATTTAATAACTATTGATCAGTGGCAGAGGCTTTAAACAGCACACAGCAACCTGAAGCGCTTCTTTTGTATGATCTGCCAGCCCTGTCTCCTCCTTCTCTGTCAACCTCAGATGTGGACTGTATGAATGTGCCCCCCCCCCCCCCCTCTCGGATCTATACGGATGCTAGCCTAAGCAACTAAGACTGGCCAGAATGTAAAAAATCATTGTGTAGGCCACTGACCTTTCGTTTTGCAATAGAGGTGTACATTGTAAGAGTTCCAATTCTCTTTCCACTGTTGGTGGTCTGTGATGGATGACAGAGAAGAGTCCTGTTCAGTGATGCTGGGCATCTAATGGGCATTTCTATGAGGAGGGATGCTTGGGTGACTAAAAGTCCTCCATTCATACAGTACTACATTTGGTGCAATGCAGTGAATGCAACCCAGTACATCAGTAGTTTTGGAGATCCTGGAGAATGTGTGGGATTAGTGTCAGTGGCAATGTCTTGTTCTGTCTGTAACCTAAAGCAGCTCCAAACGTGGTGCCCACCTGTGAAGAGATTTTCCCAAATCGTCAGCGACTGGTGAATTGATCACTTCTGCCGGTGTGGCTTGAGGTCTGACTTGCACCTCGTTTGAATTTGAAATTGTGTCCAATTTGAATTAGGCCAAACTGCATTTACGGGAGTTAATTGGGGGCTTAGTGTTCTGTGGATGGACTCCAATTAGACAGGTGATCTCCTGAGACCTTCATACCATTTACATTTACATTAACAGTGACACATTTAGCACACGCTTTAGTTCAAAGTGACTTGCGGCGTATAGTGCAGAGACATCTTTTCATCCCTATGCGTGGGATGTGACCTTGGTTTTGTTAGCACCTTTCTCTACCGGTTGAATTATAGAAACATGGCACATCATTCCAACACCAACTGCACAGCTATAGAAGCACCTGTCGTAAACCACTTGATGAGAGAAATAAGCAGTGGGTAAGTAAGGCTGGAATAATGCAAAGAAACAGGTACAGCAGGGGTTTTGTGCGGAATAAATCCACAGGTAATCCTAAAATCCTGCAAACCATGGAACCATGCAACTCACATGTAACACACCTAATCCTCACACCCCTGTGTGAGTTTACACCAGGTTCATCCAAGCCATGCCAAAACCATGAAAAATGTGTGCGACTGCTGAGCCGAAGGTATTAGGGCATCACTCTCCACCATTGAGGGTGTGGCAGACTGCTACTGAGCCCTACAAGATACACATCCCAGAGTACTGGTTGAATTACAACCCCCCCCCCACATACACATACACATCCCAGAGTACTGGTTGAATTACAACCCCCCCCCCCCCCCCCCCCCCCCTCCTGACATGTGCACAAGCCTATACCCACATGAATAGTGTCATGGCAGCTGATGAGGTTGCATCGAGAACGACTCTCTCTCTCTCCCCACTCCTTTTATTCCTAATATGAAATATTAAAGTTTTGTGGAAACTTTGGAAAAGACCTGAGGTTGGGAAAACTCGGGGTGGGTGGAGAAGACGGCAGGGTGGTGGGTGGGAGTTGAGTTGGGGTGGTGGTGGTGGTGGTGGTGGAGGGTGGGGGGAGGGGGAGGGGGAGCAGTTGGTGCTCAAAATAGAAGCAAGCGGCTGTCAAGACACATGAGAAGTCGAACAGAGGCACGGAGGAAACACGGCTCATTTCAATCAGCGCCATCTCCAGCAGCCTCTGCCAGGTGATTCGCTCGGTGTACTCGTTGGACAGAATCACGTATAATGACTTCCCTGTCATTTGCATTCCTTAATTAGCATGGCTAATAGACACTGCTGCCTAATTATTCAGGAGAAAAGGTGGGGAAAAAATACTAATAAACACAAGGCAACAACCACTAATTACCGATCTGCGTGATCAAACTTGTCTATTGGTTGGGGTCAGGGACACACATTTTTAATTAAACGGAGGCTATGTTGCCTTTCTGCTCGGCTGAACTGTATTTATTTTGGCTCTTTCCCACCACTTTGAATACATCTGTGATTCCAGCAGAATGGGTACGCATTATAAATCCCTGTTTATCCTTCTGTTACTCACGCCTGTTCAGAAAATCTCCACTCCACCAGTCAAACAGAACACACAATTAGTACATTCCTACAGACAGACATCCGTTTAAAGACAAGCTATGTGTTTGACACCTGCATTGTTAAATAAAGCAGTATGTATAGGCTACATGAATTTTCAGCTGAATTTAGAAAGCAGCAGTCCTAGTGAAACACTGATGCCTACAGCCCAAGTAAAGCCTCATTTGTTTCTGTTAAGAACATTTACTGCAGAAACGTTCATTGTCTCAATTTTCTATCTGATGTTGGACAAGAAAAGGCGACTTGAAAGACACCATAGGACAGCTGCAGCAGTGACTGCCTCACTGCCTCACTGCCTTATCCCCATAACCAAATAATGATGATCATCTTTGAGCCCCTTGATCCGACCAACTCTGTCACACAGCATGGCCACAGAGTCTCTCTTCGCTTTCAGCCATCCACCAGCCACACGAGCGCGCCAGCCCATGTGAGCCTTTCTCTCCTCTAATTGCAAACTCGGGCATCTGGGCCCATCTTGACAAAAAACGTTACAGTTCCATGTCAGGAAACAAGATGAGCGACCACATCAGACACAAAAGGTCAATTTATGACGGGGCAGTTTTTTTTTAATTGCCTGCAGTCTTCCGCACTTGTGTTTCTTTTTTCCGTTTACTTAGTTTTTTTTTCTTTCTTTCTTTCTGTCTTTCTCCCTCCACGGCTGTTCGCGTGAAACGTGTAGCTCATTAGGCTGCTGTCCGTGGCGCTGCCCGCCTGTCAGACTGTCCTTCACATCTCACCGCACCGCGGAGAAGTCATTTACTCCGCCCGGTCTCCATATGGTTTGATCACAATTCCAGGCGCAGTACCCCCATGCTCATAAAAAACCCAGGACTGTCAGCTTTTTAAAAATGGCATTATCCAGCTTAATGATGCAGCACTTTAATACCAAAAAAAAAAAAAGAGAAAGAAAGAGAGGATGGAGGAAAGGGAAAAAAAAAAGTAATAAAGTGTCTGAGGCTGGTATAATGTCGATGCCGGATAATAAAAGAACTATTTGTCATTCATGGGAGTGAATGGCATATCAGCAGAAAAATCTCAAGCGGATGCAACCTGCATGTTATTGCAGGGGCCCAGATGCAAGCACACTATGTTCATTGTCACAAAAACTGTCCTGGCTGCCACAGCAAGCCTAAATGGCATAATGGATTTACTGGAGGGGCCCCCTAAGGTAAATGGCATTTGTCGTCAAGGCAAAAGCTCCATTTGGCCCACATTAAATATCATGCTTTATTTATATGGAAGCCATAGACAGGGTAATTCACAAAAATGTAGAAACTTTGAGAAACTTGCTAAGCAAATGCTTAACATTTATATGAGAAGTATTCATCCACAGTGGACAGACAGTGATGGCAGTCTTGCTGTACATCTTCTGAAACAAAGCGAGCATCTGAATTTCTATTTATTCATTTAGGTGCTTATAACCAAAGGGAGTGACATTACTGGTACAAAATGTGTTTATCACTATATA
Source organism: Sprattus sprattus (assembly GCF_963457725.1). Classification (NCBI taxonomy): domain Eukaryota; kingdom Metazoa; phylum Chordata; class Actinopteri; order Clupeiformes; family Clupeidae; genus Sprattus; species Sprattus sprattus. Next base: position 8,776,580 of record NC_137914.1, read on the forward strand.
CTGTATGTATTACAACCTTGGTGTTACTACAACATTAAACATACACAACTGCAAAATGTCACAATCTGTAAGCTACTGCACAATTCCTTACAAAAATATTTGCTGTACTATCATAGCAGTGCTATCACCTGTTCATCCACTGTGCCTATCTACCATATCTCAATCCACTGGCCCTCGCAGCTTCATATTCCTGGAAGCAACTTTTACAGCAAAATTGATAAATGTTCAGGCGTTAAAGCCATGTACACAACACATATCAAGCTATGAGCTGTATATTTAATAACATCAACCATCAATACCCCTCAGGTAAGTTATTGTGCGTTCTTGACTTGGAGGTGCACTCAAGTGGGTGTATCGCTCGTTCAACTTTTTTTTCCCCCACTTTGCCTTCTTTTGTCGGTAATTGCCTGATTGAACCCATTACCTTCCTTTCAGCTCATTTACATTTTCTCTGCATCACCTTTTGCCACAGGAAATTCAAAAGCAATCCCACGTGTGGAAGCAGGAGCATGGTGGCACAGCATGCGATGCAGGGGTCGAGGTGGAGAGACAGAGCCGTAATTAAATAATGAATGCTTGCCTAACACTGGAAGTGGTGAGGTGATTAGCAGAATGGAAAAGACAGGTTTACCAGCCTTCAACAGAGACGAGACATTCATTTCCATCATGGCCATGTTGAGAAGGAGAAGATGGTGTTAATGCTTCCTCTCCCTGGAGGTATGGGATTAGAGATGTGCCACAGCTAGATTAGATTCAGATTAAGTTGTGACTCATGTATGCAGTTTATACAAAAAATATTTTTTGGATGATGTTTACACAGATATGTCTTTTTGAATTGTCCTTTGCAGAGGTATGCCCTGCAGTTAGCACTGCATTGCAACATTTTTTATATGTATTCAGAGCATACATCCAATACATTTAAATCAGTGCTCCCATTCAGACGCCTTGGCAGGTGTAGCATACGTGGCACTGATAATGACAGCTGTCCTTCTTGCATTTCTCTCCAGGATGACTGCATTCAGAAAGCTGTAACATGGGTTGGTTGTAACGTTTCTCCAATCTGGTGCTTGCAGCGTACAGAAGGCACCATCTTCCTTTGTGCTTCATGCATGCAAAGTTTCACATTTATCTCATCATAAAAGGATTTTAAGCAATGTTTACCATACTGGGAGTATGACAGTGACATTTTTGTCTTGCAGGTGTCCTTTTTTGGCAGTGCCTTGAGTTATCAAGCCATAAAGTTGAATAGGCCTTATCACTGATGCCTAATTAGTCAGCCAAATTGGACATCCTTTACTGTCAGTGTTATCAATGCTGGCATCCTCACTGGATGCTTTCCTCTAGGAAATAAGTGACGTGATGAAGAACGAGTAATCAGCACTAAAATATTAACGCTTATTGTGAATTACAACAGTCAAGATATTTCAATGTTGTTAATCTAAAAAATATAGAACAGATCATACAATTTATTTTTCTGCAGGTGGCGAGTGATTTAAAAGGAGATTTGGGTGGTCATTTTAATGGAAAAAATCTGCCAAACATTTATAAATGTAAATGTAAATAGAGAACAATGCCACCATGGAGATTACACCAAAAAACAACACATTTGGGTCTCCGCCCAGCCATTTTGGTTCTGGACAGACCGAGTCGGTCAGCCAGGGTCATCTGGCAAAGCAGAGAGAAAACAATCGAGAGATGGGGGGGACAATGTGCCGACAGAATGGATGGAGCGAGGACCAGGTTCTCGGAGCCAGGAGTGGGTAGCTGGCTGCCTGTGGCTGTTAGCTCTCCCTTTCTCTCTCTCTCTTTTCCCTCTCCCTCTCTCTCTTTTTCTCTCCCTCTCCCTCATTCTCTCCCTCTCTCTCTCTCCAGGTGCCAGACCTTATGGGTCACATCAGCAGGCAGGGTGCTTCACTGGTCACTTCTCACCCAACAGCAGGCAGCCATGCCGACAACCGTGAGTAACACGTTTTCTCTTAAACACTGATGGGTTGTGACGTACGGTTGTGGCGTCAAACACACACTTGCATGTAGTGTGTCTATCACTCACGCACATTTACACACATACAAACACACGCAAACTCCCATCGTGTCCGTTTTGGGTTCATATTAAATTGCTTCCGCACACACTCAACTGTCCATCTGAATGATATGTGATCATGGGATCTCAGCAGGGCACTGGTGTCAGTTGTGGGAGAGCCCGTTCAATAACTAACTAACTGTTTAACTTGCATGATAATGACAGCTGACCTTCTTGCATTTCTCTCCAGGATGACTGCATTCAGAAAGCTGTAACCTGGGTTGGTTGTAACGTTTCTCCAATCTTGTGCTTGCAGCTTACAGTAGGCACCATCTTCCTTTGTGCTTCATGCATGCATAGTTTCACATTTATCTCATCATAAAAGGATTTTAAGCCATTTTTACCATACCGGGAGTATGACAGTGACGTTTTTGTCTTGCAGGTGTCATTGTTTGGCAGTGCCTTGAGTCATCAAGCCATCAGTTGTGGGTGGGCCCGTTCAATAACTAACTGCTTAACTTGCATTGGCAAATGTCTGCCTAAAGAACATGTAATGTCCACAAGTAATCACGAGTTATGAAGTTCACAGTATCACAGGCATTCACACAATCTGGCTACCAAATAGCATGCATCTCAACAGCAAAATTAAGTCAGAAGTCTTTAAAAGTCACAGTGCTATGTAATTGGCTCATAGTGATTGACGTCACTTTCTTGTGATTCTTATGTAGGAATTAGCATTAGCCTGCAATATTATATATAACATCCAATATTATTATTGTATTGCCTCAAACTATCAGCCCATAAGGCTTCAGTGTGTCTGTCTGTATGTGTGCAGTTTATGTGTTTGTGTGTGTGTGTGAGTGAGAGAGAGAGAGAAAGAGAGAGAGAGAGAGCGAGAGCTGGTATCATTCCTCTCCACTTAAATCGTGTGTTTTCCTCTCTATTCAGACAGCTCCTCTCCTCCCAGCAGTCGTGCGACACGTCGAGGAGCACCACAGCGGTCCAAACAATGGAGGCTGGGCAGACTCTTGCCAGTTTAATTTTTTTCCTGTGAATCCAAATTAATGAGCAAAATAAATCCATGCATAAATAATTGGACAGATAAATAGATGACTTTAGCTGCAGACTGCAGCAGGCCTTGGTGCTCAGACACACAATGGTGTCAAATTAAGAGCGCGGCGCTGGTGGTGGTGGTGGTGGTGATGCCAGTGGCTGGGAGAGAAGCTGGCGGTGGCGGGCGACTCATCAGTGTGATCACTGGGTGTAATGAATGGTAATGGATGTGCTGACTGATGCTTCTGTTAGGACACACTGGTCAGAGGGAGACGGTGGCCAATCACTCTGCTGAGGGTAATTTAAAATTGTGGGTGTGTGTGTGGTGATGTGTTTGTGTTTGTGTGTGTGTGTGTGTGTGTGTGTGTGTGAGTGTGAGTGTGTGACAGTGTGTAAGACAGTGTGTTGTGGTGTGTGTGCGTGTGTTTGTGAGGGTTCATTGTCCATCTGCTACCCAATTCTAATCTGTTTAAAACAAATTAAACATTTACAAGGCTAGGGACTGTTCATTAAACTCATTCTGGCCCTGTAAGAATCATTTACATCAACGCGGACCATTTATGTCCAAATGAACATTGGGCCAATTGCTAAACTGTCTAAAAAAAAGTCAAACTACCAAGTCAGTACCACAGTTTAAAACAGTACAGCTTTTGACCTTAGTACTTTATAGTGAACACATAATGGCCTCTGTGACTGATCACTGATGCTAGACCATTATTGCCAATAACATCCAACACCAATGAAATATGAACATAATCTGATCTCATATTAAACCAACATGGGCCTCATATTTGTATCATATAACATGATTTTGTAATAACATTCTATCAACTTGCAAGGAAATTGAGTAGAGGAAATTTGAAAATAAAAATAAAATAATTCCTGAAGAATCTCTGGCCTGTTCCTCTGACTGTTTCTGTTGTGAAGTGGTCGTATTGGAATGCCTGGGGAGTTCCGCACCATTTCCGCCCCGGAGGTCAGATTCCGACGGAATGGATTTTTAAGAACAGAGCCAGTGCTGAGAGGAAGGTCAGCTCATTAATCACTGAGGATGCTGCCACGGCACCTTAACGAAGCCAGTCACAGATAGCGCCATTGATTGAAAGCAATAATTAATTCCCCCGCCGGAATGAAAGAACATCTCAAAAAAACACCCCTAATTTGTTTTTAATCACTCATTAGACAGAGACATCGTGACCCCGAGGCACTGGGAAGAAAGGTGTTCCTGGGGTTGCGTGTCGCTTTGGTGCACCGACCACCACTTGTGATCAACTTGTGGTCTTTCCATAGGTGCTGCGCGTAAACACCTATCTATTTATATCTAGCAGCACCTACATACTCAGGCATATGTTCTGTTTACATTTCTTCAGTCTTCGGTTAAAGATTAAAGTAAATGCCAGGCACATATCTTTATCGTTTATAATCAGATTTAGGTTTGAAAATGAATGCTATCATGTCAGCCATGATTTACAGTTCAATATGCAATATTGCTGTATTAACACTACTGAAAAGTTCACAAAAAGGAGAAGGCTCCTCAAAACAGAGGGAAATATAAAGAGAATACAGTTAGGATTGGGAAACACATTACACACCAGCGAAAATTCAATACTTGAAATGTAATCTTGATGGATTAAATTAGTTTAAATGTCAATTTGTTCACCAATACACATGGCAACCCCAGCCTATTATTTAAACCATGATTAGATCACTGTCAAAATGAAAATCTAGAGGAAATGTCAAATGTCATGAAAAAGATAATCTGAAGTGCAAGACGTGGGTTGAATACATTTCAGGAAGTGCAAGCCAGTGACCAAAATGTTACCAAATCACCTTTTTAGCATCTTTGATTATTTACCATTACCATCTATACATAATACCTGGAGTCTACACCAGTATTGTGTTGACCTAAACTCTCACATCTCCTTAACTCCTACTGCCTGGGAGGCATTCTCCCGAGGCCCATGTTTTCTAGAGAAGGGCTGGGCTCAGTGGGCCCATACAGTGCTCTTTGTGAGGCCAGTGAGTCAGCATTTCAGCACACATTGCTTTAGTTTCATTACCCCTGAGGCTCCCACTTTCAAATGTCAAATTACTGACTGGGAAGGCCGAGGCGCTTAACGGTTCCTGTCCAGCACAAGGGAGATCAATTAACACAGAGCGTAAGAGTACAGGCGTGAAAAGGGTGGCTAATTGTCCTCTTTTCCAAGCATTCCACCCGAGTCCGGAAGTTTCGACATCTGCAAAAACGGGGCGTCTCTGTAGGACTTCTGAGGTTCTAATTTGAGGACAGAATCATGTCCTCGAGAGCCCACATACTATTTACCACACAGAAACATGTCCTCAAGAGCCCACATGTATCTACCACACAGAAACATAGGAAAGTGTGGAGTGCCTGGCATAGCCTTTTTTAAATACAGTAAAGAAGGCTGGTTATACTTTAAGGTCCAGTCGAACTCTTTCCTTCAAGTAGCTGACCTCGTATTCTAGTTGTCACGAGAATGCTTGTGTGTGACAAAAACAAATCATTTCTGGGAATCTTTTCATCACTGTTACCAGCAACTCAAGGTGCAAAGTAAGTTTACCACCCAAAAAAATCTATCAAATGAACGAGCATCACTGCGTAATGATTATTTTGCATGCCCACAGCAGATTACAGAGACTGCGTTTTGAGGAAGCAAGCAAAAATGTCAACATTAGTTACAGCTGCTTAACCTTCAGGAGTATTTGAATATACAGGGTAAGTAACTGCAAGTTGATGTTGCTCTTCTACCAAGAAAAATGTAAGCCCTTGAAGAAGCACATTTAAATGCTAACATGTAGGTTAAAGAAACAGGATTAAAGGCTAACTATTAATCAACTTTATCCACTGTTTGTAGAAACAAATAATGCATTCATAAAATGCTGACTTGAATCTGATCAGCAAAAAAAAGTCAGTGTTGGGTCACATATGGTTGTTGTGCTGAGAGTATTCTGACTGTCACACACAAACTCCAACAGCTGGCCTGACTAATTACATCTGCATTTCCAAGTTGATTCTGGGCACTGCGGTGGCATAGGGATCTTGTCAAAAAGTCTTCTATTTAGTTTTGAGAGTACACCATCTTGGCAGTCCCCTGTCTCAGCTACGGCGATAAGAAAAACTGAGCAACCTCCCTGCACCGGTCTCACCGTGACTAGGCTTCCTCCAGCCTCCCAGCCCCTTATAGTGTTCAAAAAGACTCTGGCATGCTTATTTCATTGCACTTCCCTGAAATGACATAAAATGGGGCCTCCCATCCAAAATGTGAATTCTTAAACCCTGCTGACTTATTTATAAGTGAGACGCCGAGTGACCTGACATATTTTCCTGAGCTGCGCCTTCTCTTAAGACTCGTTCCGAGTGCTGTGGCCATGTGGGCGCTTGAGAGTAAAACCCTCACGATGTGTAACACCACTGAGTGTTGCAGAAAAGTAATGCAGCGCAGGCGGCAGAGAAAGCCCAGTCAGTGTGTGTGACAACTTGTTTGTTCCGTTTTAATAGCTTAGATTAACACTTTTAAACCCCCTCATGGTGGAGTCAGTGAAGGTGCCTTTCGAGCTCAATTTGGACGGAAACTCTATAAATAAAGCAGAAATGGACAGCTTGAGAACTCCAAAGGGCCAAAGATACAGACAGAATGAATGACTGTACGCTAATGGTATGCATTTAACCACACAGAAAATCGTCATATCAGTCTGAGCACAGCAGGAACTTATTTTACATCAGACACACTGACAAGCACTCCGTTGGTCATATCACAAGCGAGTGAGCACTAATGAGCTCCAAGCCTGCACACACAAAAACACAAAAACTAAATACGAAAGGCATACAACACAGAAAATATATAGACGTGGAAACAAGAATTAGATGAACAACAGTGGTTCTTCAACGAGCTAATTCCAACCACCACACACACACATAAAGGTTTATGGTAAATTTAGCTCAAATTTACTGACTGATTATGGCATCACATGCAGTAATTTACAGATACTAATTTCAAGTTGATGTTTCGAAATCAAGGCTGAAATCGGAAATCTGTATGACATGCATAAGCTTAGGCTGTTATGTTACAAATCAATTTTACATGATGGTTAATTGTTGAACCAGGTTGAAAATTACTTTTTGATTTGTAATATACAAAGCAAATATTTTTTGACAAATAACCTACACCTATCTACATCTACTGTCAAATACAGTTCAATTTACAGAACAAATGCAAATATAATGTAAAGGCCTATATTGTGGACTATAGGTTAGGTTGATGAAAGAATGACCATGTCCGCAAATCAGTCATGTCATCCTAGGGTGGACAGTTGGACGTGTTGAGTAGACAACTAAATTCAACATGAATAATATGAATAAGTCTAATATGAGTCAAAATCCTATCTGTCTACCATAGTGTAGGCCACAATTGCAACTTTGCAAAATTATTCTAAAGCCATCCAATCAAAAACTGTAAAACTATCCTGGGGTGCGTGTCTAGAAAGCGTTGTTGTCTAACCACTGTCGCAGTCTCAGTTGCTACAACCGTCAATCAGCAAAATGGTGTTTCTCGAAAGCATTGTTCCAACGATCAATCGCAAAGTAGGGTGGTTGGAACAGCTGCTTGAGACCGGTCGTTAGAAACGTTGTTCCTGGATATTTAATGTTGTCAAGGTTTTAATTGCGTTAGTTTGACAATATTAACTCGCCCCCTACCTACCTGAACTTCTCATAAATGAGTGAACCATTGAACCACAGTGGCTAGACAATGACTGTTTTGAGAAATGCACCCCAGGCCACTGAATCGTTTTACAATGTGCACGTTCAGATAGTTCATAGGCGTGACAGGCTGTAATTGTGAAAATACTGGGACACAAAATAAAACTCTTCTTACACTCTATTATGAGTTAGTTCTTCATTCTCAACAGGACCACAGAAAAGGACCAGAGAAAAGGGATTGTACTGATCCTAGCTAGACATTATTTCCTGCATACCATATTGCAAACCATCATTCTGTCATAACTTATAGGGCTACATAACCTTCATGTTACAGCCTGCAGCAAAACAAGATTATTATCAAAGCAATGGCACTTAAAGAAGAGATAAAGATAACAGTCAGTCTATAGAGTCTTAAAGGATGGTTCGTTGAAATTCAAGTTGTCTTTCTTATTGTACACTTAACATCACCTTAATCAAACCCAACCCCCTAACTTGTAGTTAATAGAGTTTCAACAGATAGTTTGTTTATAATATGAACATCTAAATGGGGCCATCCAAATAAAGTTTGAGATGAATCCATCACATATTTTACTTGTCAACATCAGCAAATATGGTTTGGCGAGCATAACTTCCCCAATGAAGTAAGTAAGCCTATTAACTATTGATAGGTTATTAGCATTTACCGTCACTATATACCAAAAAAAAAGAGAAGGCTTCAGCCACTGATGTTTCTGATTGACTACTCATTGCCGTTCAGGACGTGGTGAAGGCTTTGGAGGGCGGAGCTCAGCCTGAACTGAGTGCATTGAATGGAATGGAACTCAGGGAATGGAAAGTGATGGAAAGTGAATGTGATGGAAAGTGAATGGAAAGTGATGGGATACAATCTGTTTTCTTCCCACACCATCTAACATGAGTAAACAGTTGGATTCTGTGACTGGCATTGGATATTGATTTGTTTAAAACCCAAACGTCCCATTTAAAGTTACGCTGTATGTTTAGTTTGAGCAAGATTTTAATTTGTCGGATTCTTATCCATTTCACCAGGCAAAAACTGAGGGGGCAGCACCCCCTTTTGTATTCATAGAAAACATGCTGTTGTTGCTTCTCTTTTGAAGGATATCTAAGTTGATAAACTGCAGAAAAGTAGAAATTGTGCAAAATTGTATTTGAACAAACATCTAACTTGTCGGGTGGCTTTTCACATCAAAACATGCAATATAGCGGAATTACCTTTTCAGCAGAGTAGCCTACAGAATGCGGTTCAGTAGGCTACAACGGCCCTGGGATCATTGCATATGCGTTAAAATTATGAGAACCTGACAAGGACCTCCTGGAGAAAATCGAAATCTACTCATTCACCACCATCTAGTGGTCAATGTATGTGCATGCAACATGCATATTTTTAGAGAGGAAAACATTTAGGCTATAAGAATGAGGGTCGTGTCTGTAAATTACAGAGCATCATTTTTTGAGAGCATCGCCTCTAAACAGTCCGATAAATATGTCGCCTTAGGTTCCTTAGTGTAAGCATCTGTCATATTTACACTTAGAGCCGACTTGTTGCATCTGTCTGATACGTGCTCCTGCATTTTCGAAAGTTGCGCACCTAAAATATTCAGTAGAACTATTGGACCATCCTTCGCCAAACCATCATTGCACAGCTGCATTGTATTAAGATCCTCTGTGATCACACAAGGAACCAACAGGCGAAGATAGAGTAATTAACTGTTCAAGAAGCTACAGGCAGATGCTGTGAGCGGAAATCGTGTTTGTCAAAACCTGCACACGGTAGAATGAAAAATGTGAGTGGGAGGGTGGATGAATCATCGCCTCATATGCGCTAAGTGGCTCAACGGTGATGGCTTGTGAACACAGTCAAAAATAATGCATACATTCTGGTGCTATTTTGTATGTGTACCCATGGGCTTCCTCGGAGTGAAGAACTATAGTAAATATTGGACGCAAATGTGTGCATAAAAAGTGAGTCTGTCAGTTGTGACCTTTAAAGCATCCAAACTGAAACGAATGCAGAGTTGCCGCGTGGGAGGTGTTACATTCGTTCCATCCGTTTCGAACGAGTTCTTCACTTGAGCAGCAGGCTTTTCCCAGACGGCTTCTATGTCGTCTTTCTCCATAACAAATGGAACCCCAACAACTGCAGTTCGGCAATGAAGAAATCAACAGTACAGTATGGGAAGTTCCGTACAAATACAAATCTCTGAAGCAAATCGGAACAGGAGCGTACGGCACCGTCTGGTGAGTTGTCGCCACCTCTGTTGTTGATCTATTGGTTTTCAGTTATGGAGTCGTCATTTTTCGAGCACTGTAACTTGACAATTGGGACAACTAGGAAGCAGATAGTGTTTACTATCCTCCTGAAGAAAGACCAGTGTAAAGCAGACGCTTGCATCTAGTGTTGGCAGTCGTATTTGATCTGCCTTTTCCCCCGTCTATAAATGAAACTGTTGCATAATATTCTTTCAATACTTTCAAATCTGTTCCAGCATAGTTACACTTTTGCCCTTTACACAGTACGCACAGTACGCTTTTTGCTTTTTGAGTTGATAACGTGTTATCTTACTTCATTTCTATGCAGTGTTGTCTCAATCTTTACATTTTACGGTAGACTTTATCACTGAGTTGTTGTTGGTTAGCCCACTTGACGTTCTTGCAAGTGGGCTACTTCTGTGCCTAAATCTAAGCCCCAAACTATAACGATAGAAATCAATGGAGTTTCTTTTGGAACTGACCTTGCATTCGGTTTTTATCTCAGCTCCGCAAAAAACGATAAGACCAAAGAGAAAGTGGCCATCAAGAAGCTACATCGTCCGTTCCAGTCAGAGATATTCGCAAAACGAGCGTATCGGGAGCTGAGACTTCTCAAACATATGAAGCATGAGAATGTAAGTACACAATATTACTATTCAAATACTAGCTGCGGGGAACTCCCACCCTCTAATATTTTTGCAGTAGGCCCTGTATAGAGCAGTATTTATTTATGTAGTTGCTGTTTTATCTCACACGACAATACCCTGTAAAGTTTGCAGTGTTTGGTATAATCACCTGACTTTAGGTAAGGTGTTGTTCTTACAAGACCACTGCGTAGCAGAGCATGGATCATTTCCAAGGGCCAGGACAGGACCCAGCAATAAAACTAGTGATGTCATCGATACACTTCCTGTCCACCTCATGCTCTGATTTCTCATATCCCTGCTGCCCAGGTGATAGGGCTAGTGGATGTGTTCACACCTGCGACCTGTCTGGAGGACTTCCATGATTTGTGAGTCATACCCAGTTATATAGCCACATTCTAGACAGCACAGCACACAAGTGACTTGAAAGGTTTGCAAACACAGTACTGGAGTATGTCCAAAAGTTCAGCATGCTTAGACAGAAGTATGGATGATTCTCTTAAATATGAAGTGAATCAACAGCAGCAAATGTTTGAATGTAAGACTTGGTTGTTCGCTGTAAAACATAGCTTAATCTGGGAGCATGGAAAAGAATCCTCCTAATGAGAACGACCAGCGGCAAGCTATCCGTCGCTTTCCTTTCTTGACTCAGCTATTCATGGGTTTACAGTTCAGTTCACTCCGTTTAAAGTTATTCCCGCAAATGTCCTTATTCACGTTTTGTAATACACTACCACACCTGAAAGATTCACAAAGAATGAACAAAACCTATAGATTTAAAAGTCTGACCAACAGTCTAAGGCCCATAGATGCCGACATTTTGCTCCCTGTATTCACACGACTGATCCTGGGTATGGGCATCCTACTGTTATTTGTAATAAAGCACCGTGTCTTTGACAGGCTAAGTAATAACATTGTCAAGAAGACAGGCCTGTGCATTATTCTTTCCCTTCAAGGGAGGGCACAAAATATCACACAGACCAGAATTTGAAACAAAGATTTCTCTAAAATACGCCCATATATTTAGTTACTACATTTGTGTATTCATCTTTTAGTTGGGGTCGTGTATTATAAATTGGCAATAGTGTATTTATTATGCTTTGAAATCTAGAAAGGGAGAAACATTTCGGCGTCTATGGGCTCTAGACTGGGTCTGACTTTTCAACGAAGATTCTTCTAAACTCAATCTATCGATCCTTCAGGTGTTGTAGTGTATTTTAAAACTGAAAGGAAGTATGTAATATGCCAATATAGACATTTGCACAAATGGAGTAAACCTAAGAATAGCCGAGTCCAAAAAAAGTATCTGATAGCTTGTCACTAGCATAAAGCAGCCATTGAAATCACACAGAGCAGAGCTGACCCTTTTTTGTCTAAAAGCAGTGAAGACAAGGCAGCTAAAGGACTACTCCTATACTTTTCATATTTTAGTACATGAACAGACATTCAGTGTATGAAGGAAGCTTCAGATTTAATAGAATTTCTGTCATTGAATAGGTTATGTAGGACTGCAACAGATAAAATGAGTCTAACTTTTCTATTTCTGTACCCTTAAAATGAATTGTCCAAACATTTACAATTGAAAATGATTTTTTTTATAAATATGTTATTTATGTGAATTCATAACCCTTGATGTTTGTTACAGCTATCTGGTGATGCCATTCATGTTCACAGACCTGTCTAAAGTGCGGGGGCTTCTATCAGAGGACAGAATCCAGTTCCTTGTGTATCAGATGCTTTGTGGACTCAAGGTTTGGCTGAAACTCAGTTGTGTTTGTGAAAGTGGCAAAAGTTGATTTGAATTATAATTTATAGCACTATAATGTTCAGATTTTAATGTCTCAGACATACTGTTGTGAACACGGACAAAGGTCAACCAATGTTCCTACAGGAGTATGATGATTTATTTTAACCGTTGAATTGTACGACATCAACATTTCTTTCATTTAAAGTGAGAGAGCAGAGCAGAGAGCAGGCAGCGATTTTAGAACATTACATTTGACAGTTTTCGAGGAAGAAAAGGGAGCAAATGGAGTAGTGGAAATGTAAAAATGAAAATGTATCATAAAGACTGTGTAACACAAAATGATATGCGCAAATAGCCTTTCTGACTCAACTTGGCTGCAGGGTGACAGTACTCGTTGCTTGGCAACACTTGACGCCGTCAAATTTTTTATGTATAAATGAATGAATGACTAGATAAAATGGGCACAAACGAAAGAAAACACAATCTGGTGTCTTCAAACTCAATCTGTCAGTTGTAGAAATGTTGTATAAAACTCAGCCTCTGTCCTCTGGCTTCATGCCTACGGCCACAGCCAAATTTTTCACACACTGTTATTGGGCTGTCAGGTCCACAAGTTACAAATGGTCATTGGCCCGAAGTTAGATTTATTTGTAAAACATAAAAAGGTTCACGCACAACATCTTATGCAATTCTCCCTGTCTGTCATCCTCACAGTACATTCACAGTGCAGGCATCATTCACAGGGTAAGTGAGATTGACAACTCGTTAAAATGCATCTGTCTATGACAATGTTCATTTGTTTATTTATTTTGGATTTAAAGTGAAACAGTACTGTTTTTTCTCTAGAGATGGCAAATCTTTGTTAGTAAAATACTGTCGAAGAATGCGTTTAGTAATGTAAGAGTCCAATGTTCCAGATCTTTCCTAAAGTGTTTGCTAGGCTAAACAAAATTCGACAACACCATAAACCTAATTAAATACTTTTCATTTTTTTCGGTTGCAAACTGGCGTACAGCCCGTGCCTGGGAGCCAAGATAGGAATGTCTTGTAATGAAACTTATGTCTGGATAGCATCAATAGCCATAGCCATAAACATAGAGAGGAGAATACATTCTGCCTTTGATTCTAAATGTACAGGATATCTTGGACTCAGTAACTCAGTATCGTCGTTTAATAGAAAATGTATTTGTATTGCCTTTTAACAGGTAATAGCCTACCTAACAAACGGGATGATGTCTGTACAAGTTTGCAATTGCATAAGCTGCCCTACTTTGTTGAAGGATTCATTATGCCTACCATTTATGGCATGGTGTGGGCATGGCATGGCCAATTTTGACTGTTAACACACCACATTTTGCATAATCTGTAATGCCCTTAGAGATTCTCTTTTTTGGCAATAGGTAATTCTTTGAAGGTGCAACTCACCACATGAAATGTTATCACTGCCCCACCCTTTTTTTGACACTTCACTTTCCTAGGACCTCAAACCTGGTAATTTGGCAGTAAACCAGGATTGTGAGCTGAAGGTACGCAGTTACCCTTCACACATTTCTTTTAACCTCATAGTAACATGCCTGTTTATCAACGGCATTAAATGATGTGGATGATTTGAACTGATGTCAATGCAGATTCTGGATTTTGGCTTGGCTCGGCATGCTGAGCCGGAGATGACGGGCTATGTCGTGACACGCTGGTACCGCGCCCCTGAGGTCATCCTAAACTGGATGCACTACACCCAGACTGGCAAGACAACTTACTATTTCTGAGAACCTTACTTTTCAGTCTTAGCGATGTGGGGGAGGCTCAGATGTTATTAGTTGTTTTGTGGTTCTTTATCCTTTTCAAATTTCTTGAATGCTAATATAGAAATTATAGCACTTTCAAGAACCTCAGCTCGTTAATACACTAGAAGTTCTGCAGGACCATTACTTGAAATAAGAGTAAATATCTGGAATAACCAGAAATAAGAATGAAATATTTGGTGATTCTGATTGCCTGTTGTTTGTGAATAGTGATGTGTTGAACTGGATTTTTATGCATCTCTCTCCACCATAGTGGATATCTGGTCTGTTGGTTGCATCATGGCAGAGATGATCAATGGGAAGACGCTCTTCAAAGGAAAAGACTGTATCCTCTTACGCCCTTATCAGTCTCCCAGGGCCTTATTATGGTTTCTAACGTACCATGAATTACACTGCATGAATGCAAAACAACTTTTCATGCACGCCTCCTCATTATTTGACTGGTATTTACATTCAGTTTGAAAATAACCTATGAATCAAAGATGCCATTGTTTAGGTTTACCCACAGAACGTAAAATGGAATGGAAATGGAGAATGACATAACTGTGTGCATTCACAATTTCACATTACATAACTTTAGTGCTTTGGCTTAATTTTTGCATACTTTTTAAATACACTCATGGTCATATTGCTTATCCTGAGTGAGTGGCCCTTTTTTCATGTTATTTAGATATGCAACTGAAACTTGTCGGTGAACGTACTCACATATCACTTCCTCTCTATTGTAAGAGTGTGACACCTGAGTGAGTCTCACAGAAGGGAGTCTCACAGAAGGGAAGGCTAACTGCACTGGGTCTGGACCTTTTCAAACCTCCATTTCAAACCCTCTTCATGTTGCTGAGTATATTGATTAATAGCATTAGTGCATATAAGAGATTACAAGTATGATCTATTGTTTTTAATTGACAGCCATTTTGTTTTGTTTGTCTTTGCCCTATGTAAAGCGTCTTTGGGTACCTAAAAAAAGTGTATATAAGTTTTACAGTAAACTTCTATCAAAACTTGTCTAAAACAAAGAATTGTAATGCATAGAATCCATAAGAGAAGTGAATGTTGTTGAATTGTTTGAATTTTTCAATAACAAAAAACAAATACTGCACTAGTTTCCTTACTAGTTTGTCGCTTGTCACTTGTAATATGCAGTGTTGCTCTTTCTGTTAAATGTAATCTTTAACTGTCGCTGCTCAGACATGGATCAGATTACACAGATTATGAAAGTAACAGGAGTACCTGGACCAGATTTCATAAAAAAATTGGACAGTCAGGAGGTACAGCTATTTATCCACGGTCACATCAGATACTTTTCTGATGACTTACCAGTCTTGTGATGACTAAAATGGCTCAAGGTTGGATCTGCTGTTGAATTTAGTTTTTTTGTGGAACAGGCAAAAACTTACGTGGCCTCTCTCCCAAATTTCCCTCGGAAAGACTTCTCTGCATTGTTTCCCAGGGCCAGTCCAAAGGGTGAGTGGATATCTCTTATGAAGTGTTATGTACAGGTGTTATAACAAAGTCACAGCTGTGCCAGTATTTATGTCTGAGGGGGAAAAAGCAAATACAAAGGAAAGAAAATACAGGAGATAAGTTATTCAAAAATGTTTCCTTCTAACAAAAAACTGTTGAAAAATATGTGAATTGAAACAATAATCATTGTACTGCTAAAAAGTAAGTTGGACACAGCAGAAATGGCTCAGATACAGTAGATGGCCACATTTTAGAAACTTCTACCTTCAAGGCAAAAGCAAGTATACTATCCCTTGCTTGACAATCCTTCACCTTGAATCCAACTAAGAGACACCCTTAAGTTGTTTGTTTTAGACACTTTTAGCTGTTAGGCCAGTTACCAAGGTCAAATCTCACCCAACCACAAAGTAAAAACATGAGCCACTTATAAATTAATACTTAAGTAGGCTATAGTTGTCTAATTTTGCCCAGGATATTGTCCACCAGTACATAGTTTGGAGTCATGTCGCAACAAATCATGCTTATGATGTAATTACAAGTAGACACAGTGATCACTACTATGTATCAGGTTTAAGGTAGCTTTTAGAGTATTTGGTCTCAGTGATACCTTTAACACAGTTGACCACAAGATTCAGTTTGATCAGCTAGAGAACTAGGTTGGCTCTTCTGGCTTTGACTGCTTCAAAATCTAAATTGGTATACAACCTTGCAATTGGTTATGATTCCAAATGCCACTCCGTATCACATAGTGTTCCATAAAGTTTAATTCAAGTCCTTGGATTGACATTAATATCCTTTAGATTTAAGTAGGTGCCTTTAGAGCACATGTGTCAAACTCAAGGCCCGCGGGCCTTATCAGGCCTGACAAGCCATTTAATCTGGCCCGCCAGCTCCTCAGAATGTTGCAAAAAGTTCCATTGATTTGAATGAGCAACGATGACATTTTATTTGGTTTGGCTAATTTTACCTCAGGATTAATAAAGTATCCATCTTTTTATCTATCAGAGCTTGTCTGCCGTGGCCGCTGGTATGTCGAACACACCACAAATACTGCAAGTCCCACAATGCACTGTCCCCGCGTTGGTAGCATAGTATATCAATTTAGGGAGCGCTTGCCCCACTGTCCTGCCCACGACTTACACCCATTTTTTTTATTTCGGCCCTCTGTGTATTTGAGTTTGACACCCCTGCTTTAGAGTGTTTACATTTATGTTATATATTATGTCATGAATTCATTATAGCTGTTGAGTTACTGGAAAAGATGCTGGTACTGGATGCAGAAGCCCGTGTCACTGCTGAAGAGGCCCTGAAGCACCCATATTTTGATGGCCTGCGGGATCCCGAGGACTGCCCTGAACCACTGCCATACGATGACAGCCATGACAATGCAACACTGCCCCTAGAGGAGTGGCGGCGTGAGTGTCTGCTTTGTTATCTTTCTTTAGGCCTAAAGCTTGGTTTATGGTCAGAGGCGTAAGCGCAAGTGCAAGCACAAGCACATGAGGCCCTTGCGCACCCCTTGCGCGTCTTTTCACGCCTTGCGTGCATCGGCCCCTTTTTCTAGACTTGCACCATTTTACGTAAGCATATTGTTCTGGCGGTGAATTGCTTGGCAACACCCCTAACGCAACACGTAAGCGCGTAGCAATTCATGCTCCTTAACTGAGTATATCTCGGCCTTAACTGTACGTGCACACAGGGCATATGACCAGGCGTAATTCATCAATTGAAATTTCGTCTTGGAAGGGTGGTCAGAAGAATCCCGTTTGTATGTCAAGTAGCAATTTCAGTTGCAGTGCAGCGCCTGGCTGCCGGTGCTGGCGGCTAAGAAGCTAAAGAGCTAAATAACTAGTTAGTGGATTATTTGCCCCAAATATGTTCTACAGAAAAGGAACAATTGTTGTTGTTGACAACAACTCACGTTCTTTTATTTGCATAGAGTCAAAGAATCGCCTACTTTGAAGCAGATGCAGTGACTGGGAATGGGAGAAATTTTGTCTCCCTTTCAATCGCAATGAGAATTACGCCTGGTCATATACCCTGTGTTCATGGGCAGTAACTTGTTTGTAGGCTACTGATTTCTGAACAGTATTTTTCCTTTGTTCCTTTTTCCTTATCTATTATCTGATTATGCCACTGAATGTCACTTGACTCCATGAGTCCATGTGTTTGTGAAATATTGTGTTTGCTTGCTTAGACATTATAAGTTGACTTCTAAAATTAACTATTAATACTAGTGGGTTTCTTTTTTCAGGCTTATCTTTCAAGGAAGTGAGGAGCTTTGTACCTTTCCCAAGACGGGACTCCAAAAGGCGAAATACACTGACCATTACATAAGGATTTCAAACATTTTACACTAAATGGTAATCTAAACAAATCTTGTGCTCAAATGTTGTGCAAGACAGTAAATGAGCTAATTACCTTCTGTATACTGAGTCACATCTGAAAAATGAAAATGTATGACATGTTTTTGTGCTCATGGTGGGAAGGGGGCTTTTTTAAATAAATACAGTGACTGTATGTCTCATGTGTCTGTTGATTTAAAACTGACAGCCCTATGCTATCGTGTAAGATTTTGACCTATTAATAAAGAAAAGCACGAGGCACAGTGAAGAGGTTAGACTATCTGAGAGTATCTTTTTTAAAAGTTGAGAAACAGGCGCCAACGTTTGAAATGCAAATGTAACGCAAAACAAATGTGCCTGCATAACAAAGTCTTCATAGGCTGGGTCATAAATAAAGGTGTTGGGATACACATACCGCCTATCTTCCTTTGCCTCTCGAATTGACTCGAAGAACACATTCATTCACCTCCCACACAGGTGTGCAATTATGTTAATGACTGCACACAGGCCAACAGCATTGTTGATAAAAAGCTGTGCACTATTTTAGTGTTAGGTTCCTTTTCTGTACTTTTTTGTTTGTTTCGTTTTCAAAATCCACACAGGCTATGACCGAATGTCCCTGATCCATACCCTTAAGAGAGCTTACATTTCAACATGCAATAATGTGTCCGCTATATATCTAGTCTACACAATTCGTTTCAGAGAATATTTGAGTCAAAAAATCATGTGTGCCTTGAGTCATCCCTGCGTGTAATGACAGCCCGTCAGCGAAAAGGTGCAGAAGGGTGTTTCGCTACCCGAACGTGTCACTAGACGAATGTTATTGTGAACAGTCAACATAAGATATGCAGCAATCCGTGTGTGATGCAGGTATGCCTATGTATTTAAAAGTTTTGTTCCTGAATTTTCACAAGACCACTACGTTTGTACAGCTGATGCACGAGAGAGGTTGCTTTTCTGTTCCTAAGGGGCGTGTTCTTGCTATCTTGACTGAAAGCTCCGCTCTCTCTATCCGTAGCCATAGCTAGCTTGCTAAGGCAGTACTGTTACATTTTAGTTAGCAAGTAGCACCAGTTTCACTCGCAGTAACCCCGACAGTTAAACAGTTTAACAGCTGTCAAAATAAACACCTAGGGATTCATGTTCCCACAGAAAACGTTTGGTCGAATGCATAATGGAAGATTGAAGTGCAGAGGACGTTGTATCTACAAAAATCGCCGGCTTTTCGGACCGGGCGCAGCAAGATAGCTAGCTCGAAAAAGGCTTTAGCTAGTTAGCTAGCTATATTTGTGTTTGCTAGGAGTTTACGCCCGGTTGCGAGCTGTGGTTGACACACAAGGTAAGGGGTATTTTATAAGTTGTAGCTTATCGTTAACCAGTATGTTGGAAATTACCAAACCTCACCAAGATTATAATATAGTGCTTTACTGTACGCTTGTCAATGTCAAGTAATGCGCAGTCTGCTAATAAGCCAAGAGCAAACATTTGCCCGGCTAAATAACAGGTTATCCAATGGTGTGCTAGCTTTCTATCGAGAGACTCGTGATGGTTTAGGCTTTAGCTGTCGCTAGCAGTAACTTCGCTACACTAGCTAGGTAGCTTCTCAGCAAACGAGCTATACCACTAAAGTAGGTAGGTGTTTGTGTCATTAGCTGTAGACATGCCCTTCGTTTGAAAGTCGTTGCAGAATTGATAAGAATGGCATATAATGTAATGGCTTGCTCAGGAGGAACTCATGAATGTTGTGGAAATTTCTTAAGTACATGTAAACGATAAAAATGGCTGACACTTCGTTCTAGAATTGAGGGCGCGCAACCTAAGCTGCTTCAGAGTCAACACTTGTATTTGCTGTGATTGGTCAGAGCTTGGCTCCATGCTTGTGTGCAGAATGCTGATTGGTTGTCGATGGTGTTAGGTTGGTAAAGTTATGAAGAAATTGGATGTCTAGTTTGAGAGAAATGTGAGCTGTAATTAACAGTTATATGTCATTGTAAAAGTAACTGGAGTAGCAGAACATTGATTCGTTGTTTCACATCGTGCACTATTGTCAAGGATTTGTATCGACCAATGTCTGATTATTGTTATATTAAATTGGAAGTAGGTCCAGGGTTCCTTCCCCCACTGATCTGCCTAGCAGGCTAACGTAAGCCCCGCCTCCAAAATAGCAAAAATAAAAACACACTTTGAGTTTGGCCTTGATCCGAGAAGTGATACACAATTTGGGGGAGCAATCAAAGTGCCAGTTCTGTGGGGATTATTTTGGAGAGTATGTGCCAGTACCCGTCTTACTACTCCGTATTTAATGTCGGCTATACAGAAAAATAGGCGCCGATTCGTTGATTTATTGCAGATATGCCGCTGCTGTTAGCAAAGCTATCGAACGATTTTAAGATAACTAGCTAGACGCTATCAAGAACAAAGTTGATTTACAGCGAGTTGGGATGAAACCTGTGAGTATGCCACTCTTAAAATGCACAACAGATTGGTCTGCGTGTTAAACAAGAGAATAAGACTGATTGGCTTGGTAAACTGATGTCAGAAGACTATGTAGCTGCGTAGCTAGCTAGCTTTCCAGCATATTCACCACATTCAGAGGTTACATTCCCAACTAACTTTACCTAAACCTGCTAGCTAAATGCTATGCGATTGGTTGCAGGTTCGATCCATACTCATCACATCTGTACTTTAATAGGAGAAATATTTTATAGGACCACAATTTAGTTTTAGTTGGACTTTTCATGGCAGACTAGAGTTGGCACGGAAGACGTGTATCAATCAAACGTTGGTTATGTGTTGGCTATCTAGCTAGCTAATAAGTTACTTTAGCACCTGTGACCTGCCTTACATTCTAAATGTTGTCTCAGCAGAGTGACTACACAAATGTCATAGTGAAGGTAATGTTTTCACCTTAGATGTTTGAGAGAGTTTAAAAGAGATGTGGCGTCTTTTCGAGTCTATCACCTAAATGTGGAATATTTGCAGATACCCGGCTCATCCGTGACCGCTTCCGTCTCTTAAACCGAGCGCGCCATACATTTAAAGGAACAGACTTCTTATTTGTCCGTCATTTAGCGAACACACGTGGGACTGTTATGCGACCAAATAAAAGCAATGTAGAGCCAATTTAGCATTAGATGTCTTCTGGGTGGGGTGCTATCCGTTAGCGATGTGGCTCCCATGCATATATATGTTTTGTGTACTTTCTATGTGTAGGATATTGTTGTGCCCACAGATGAGTATCCTCATAGTATAATGACTTTTAATTTTTTTTATTACATTATTAGGTGATATTATATTTGGTTATCAATTGTAAATAGTTTTTGGTTAAAATTATCACATTTTCACACCGTCTCAGCTTTTATGTCCTTAAATGCCTCTGGTGAATGATGACTTTGGTATATGTGACAATTAAGGTCTGATGACTTTTTAAGCATGTGGTGAATGACATCCCCTGCTTTTGTCCAGGTGTAGGTCGAGGCACAGACGGGTGTGTGGTCAGTTGCCCATGAGAAAGCCACGCAGGAGGGGAAACCCAGCCGGGGGTTTGGGAGGCAGGCAGAGGGCAGATGCAGCAGTCCGGGGGGGAGGACCAGCGAGCCGAGGGCCGGGGGGGAGGACCAGGGAGCCGCCCCCGTCCCCATACAGTAAACGCAAGGTGTCCCCCGCTCGGGAGACGCTAACCTACGCCCAAGCGCAGAAGATGGTGGAGGTGGACCTGGAGGGGCGTCTTCACCGCATTAGCATCTTCGACCCGCTCCCGGTCATCACAGAAGACGAGATGACGGCTCAGGATATTGCGGAGTGTAACAGCAACAAGGAGAACAGCGAGCAGCCCGCCCCAGTCGCTGTGGCGTGTCCCGGGCGCAAGTCCACGGGGAACAAAGGTCGCAGGAAAGATGCCAAGCACTCGCTGTCGTCGACTGCTGCGTCTCAGAACAACAGTTCTCACACTCAGTCACACACACAGCCCCACGGCCCCAGCCAACTCCCCGAGCCCATCTTCCGTGTAATGGACTCCTTCTCTCCCGTTGAGGCCGACCCGCTGCCCACCGCCTATTACCGCTACATGGAGAAGTCGGTAGACGAGCTGGAAGCGGATGCCGAGTACGACATGGACGAGGAGGACGTGGCGTGGCTGGAGATGGTGAATGACAAGCGTGCCTCGGACAGCCAGGCTTCGGTGTCGGCAGACGTCTTCGAGCTGCTGATGGACCGCCTAGAGAAGGAGTCCTTTCTGGAGTCGCGTAGCCAGGCGCCCTCGCAAAGCGCCATCGACGAGGACGCCTTCTGCTGCGTGTGCTTGGACGACGAGTGCCTGAACAGCAACGTGATCCTCTTCTGCGACATCTGCAACCTGGCCGTGCACCAGGAGTGCTACGGCGTGCCCTACATCCCCGAGGGCCAGTGGCTGTGCCGCTGCTGCCTGCAGTCGCCGTCGCGTCCCGTCGACTGCGTGCTGTGCCCCAACCGCGGAGGCGCCTTTAAGCAGACGAGCGACGGGCGCTGGGCGCACGTAGTCTGCGCCATCTGGATCCCTGAGGTGTGCTTCGCCAACACCGTGTTCCTGGAGCCCGTGGAGGGCGTTGACAACATCCCACCGGCACGTTGGAAGCTCACCTGCTACCTGTGCAAGCAGAAGGGCCGCGGCGCCTCTATTCAGTGCCACAAGGCTAACTGCTACACCGCCTTCCACGTCACCTGCGCACAGCGTGCCGGCCTCTTCATGAAGATCGACCCGGTGCGCGAGACCACCGTCAACGGCACCACCTTCTCCGTCAAGAAGACGGCGTTCTGCGACTCGCACTCGCCCCCAGCGCTCGAGGGAGGGACCTCGGATGATGAGGAGTCGGGGAGGGTGCTGGGGAACCGGGCGAAACGAGGATGCAGCGCATACACAGAGACACCCCACCTGAAGAAGCAGAAGAAAGGGGGAAAGAAGGACTCCAAACAGCAGCAGGACAAGAAGAAAGGGAAGAAGAACCAGGAGGAGGCATCCAAGATGGCGGCCACGCCGCTGGTCACTGTGGCCCAGATTCCCAGCCACAGGTCAGCCGCCAATATGTCCTCATTGTTAGAAGAGTGAACTGTAACAGAAACCATGCATTATATTAATTTCTACATACTTGTCATAACTTGATTATTGTGCAGTTATAGACATCACTGAGTGACTTGACAGGTAGCCTGACTCCAGAAGCTGGTGTTATAGTAAGAACGAGAATTAATGTGAGAAAATTGAAGCACTATTGGTTAACAAAAGAAAAGAGACAATAACATTCGTATGCTTTGATTGGACTCAACACTCTTGAGTCCAATTCCCATGCAGCACAGGTACATGGAAATGTGTAGAATGAATGAAGTGTGAAGTGTTGATTGTTTGGTACAGATGAGTGCTTAAAGTAACATTTGATTAGGTGTTGACAAATATAATCGTTTTTATTGACTTTTTTTTGACAGATTGAACACAGTATGTAAAGGAATCATCATCCAGAGAAAGAACCAGTTTGTGCAGAGGCTCCACAACTATTGGCTACTGAAACGTCAGTCACGCAATGGGGTGCCTTTGATTCGTCGCCTACACTCTAATGTACAGACCCAGAGACATATAGAACAGGTCAGTTGGCTGTTTAATATTCTGTCCATAATGTATTACGCAAACCAAGACTAAGTTATATTTAGGTGTCTGACTGTGGTCTTAAGAAATTATTGACCTGCATTTCTTTATATTCACATGAACACATTGAGTAAATCATGGATAGAAATCTTTTACATTTTTTTTCCCAATTGCCTCAAGAGTACAAACAATATTTTGTCTTTGTTAGTGGTTTATTGTCAGACCATGAATATGCACTAAGTGTATGTGCTGTGTGTGTGTGTGTTTTTTTTTTATATATATATATATATATATATATATATATACAAATAAAAATATATGAATGTATTTGTTTGTTTGTGTGTTTCAGAAGGAGCCTGATGAGAAGGTGAGTGCTGTGCGAGAAGAGAGGAAATATTGGCAGAAACTGAGGCACGACCTGGAGAGGGCCAGATTGCTGGTGGAGCTCATCCGAAAGAGGGAGAAGCTAAAGAGAGAACAGGTATCTCACACTCATACACACACACACACACACACACACACACTGAACAGAGCTTGTAAACAATATTGTTTCACCAAATTGTTTTGCATACACATCCATCAACGTATCTCTGAAAGGCTGAGTTGCCAGATTGTGCTGTGGTAATAGAAATTCTGGAAATACAGTTCTTTTTTGGAAATACAGTTCTCACACCCCTCCACAGAAATTGTGAAGACATTTATACCTCCAAGAGCTATTTTCTTTCTTTTGATATTCATGTCAGTTTGCACCAAACCTTATGAATTAAAAAAATATGTGAGATTGGCTGTTGTTTGGTTGTTTGACCTTGTGACCTTTCCCCCCAGGTGAAAGTGCATCAGGCTGCCATGGAGCTGCAGCTGACCCCGTCTCTGGTGCTGCTGCGCTCCACACTGGAACAGCTGCAGGAGAAGGACACGGGAAGCATTTTTGCAGAGCCTGTCAGTCTCAAAGAGGTCAGCGAGGCCGGGACTGCTGTTTGTTTACGTGTTGTTTGTCTGTTTTTCTGTTTGGGTGCATCCTGTGCAGTGGGGTGAAGGGTTATCGCACCACTGGAATGTTTGTCAAAACATTTAGCCTTATTTACCTGTAAACATCTTGTCTGTTTGTGTTTTCTTTGAAGGGTGTTGAAATGATGTAATTGAACAAAAGCTAGCTGTTATCAATAGTTATTAGTCTGATTGAGTAGACCAGTCTCTTGGAAAATCTTGCTTATTTATAATTTTGTCTCAGGTCCCTGACTACCTGGAGTTTATCTCTCAACCAATGGACTTCTCCATGATGCACTCCAAAGTAGAGGGCCACAAATACCACACCATCGCCGACATGGAGGCTGACTTCAACCTGATGATCTCCAACTGTCTCGCCTACAACAACAAGGACACCGTATTCAACCGGGCCGCAGTGCGCCTGCGAGACCTAGGGGGTGCCATCCTGCGCCAGGCCCAAAGGCAGGCCCAGAATGCCGGTCTGGACCCAGACACGGGTATGCACCTGCAGGAGTCTCCACAGAAGACAGACTACTACCGCTGCACCTGGGAGGATGGTGAGTGCCCCTGCCGAGATGGGTAACAAATCCTCTCTCAGTAAAGTGAGCTGTTCCAGCAGTGTTGCTTCGGTGAAAGGTGTGAATTCTCAGTGAGAAACTGTCAGATTTGCGAAAAATGGGGAAGTTTCGGTGACAGTGGTCTGATACAGTGACCTTGAATGTGGTGTTTAGAGTTATCATAGTCCTGTACATGGGAGCATACAGATAACATAATGTTTGTCTGTGTTACGGTTCAAATGCATATATTGTGCATTCTTTAATACTATATTAAGGTTATAATGGTAACAATAATGACTTGTGTCAGTGGTCTCCCCTGTTCGGGGTACAGTCCTGTGCATGCATATTTGTGCTCAAGCTGTAACAATGCTTTGATTGATGGATAAGTTGATTACTGATATTTTTACTCTGGTAGTCCAGGTAGCATGGTCTGACCAGTAGAACGTCACAGATTTCAATACCCAGACTTGAACACTTGGGGGGGAAAATCCGTTTTCAGCTGCAACTCTCTGAAAGGCAGTGGGTGGTTGATTATTAGACGGCATGTCCGTATGTGTTTGAGCGTTTCTCTTCTTTGGTCTTTGGTGTGCACAGTGGCAAGGTACTACACCATAGGGGTTTGTTTTGTGATTTCTATTTTCATTGTGTGCTGCTGTGCTGTTGTGTGTTCACATCTGTGTGTCCTCGGCTCTGCAGTGGACTCTATGCTGGAGCCGGAGAACCGCGTGCACATGTCTGCCGAGGAGCAGCTGCGCGAGCTCCTGGACAAGCTGGACATGGTGACGTCCATGCGCCAGAGCGGAGCCCGCACCCGGCGCGTCCGCCTGCTGCGCCGAGAGATCCACAACGTGCGCTTCAGGCAGGGCCAGCCCTCCTCACGCCACACCCACAACGGGGAGATCAAAGAGGAGGAGGAGGAAGATGAAGAGCTGGACGAGGAGGAGAAGGAGGGCGATCAGACGCTGTCAGGATCTGATAAAGGTGAGCGCTTTGGCTCCCATTAGGTGTGGTGATGCTCCTCTTTGATTGGATAGTCAACTCTCTCAAAGCCCCTCTTGGGTTAAGGGAGTATCGCAGAAAATCACACTTCCAGTGAACTGTTTTAGGCTTCAAAGCAGAAGTTAGTAAAGAGTCAAAAAGATAGTTTGCAACAGCTTTGTGGGTTCAGATATACATTTTTGTTTACACAGAAAGACTTTGTATGTATAGGATATTGTAACTTTAAAGTGAAGATTTCCATTTAAATTGCAGTCGTGATGGTTGTGTTTGAATGTTTTAAGTGGTAACCAGCTGTCTGACTGAACTTGCTTTGGTTGCAGAGGCTGGTTTGTAATACTATACTGTGTGATAAAGAGTGTATGGAGTATGCAAAGGTAGAATTTCACACCAGGGAATTTCTACATTTTTCCCTCTATCAGAGGATTTCAAGTCCACGCCCCCTCCAACCCTGGAGCCATCGGGATTGGTCCATTCCCCCCCACGGGATGACGCCCCTCAGGACCCGCCCACCCTGCGGCCAATGACGACTCAGCCCAGGACCCCAAGCCATCCAATCAAACGCCTGAAGCTGAACAGTGAGAGCTCAGCCACGCCAGTGACACCCCCAGTGATCACTAAGAACTGCACCAAAGAGGAGGAGTCTCCCCAGGCCACACCCCCACCGCAGAACGCATGTCCCGGGTTGGTCAACGGGCTCTCCTCCCCTGAGACGCCCACGCCCCCCCGGGTGACGCTGGGGGTGGGCCGTCGGACTTCTGTCCTTTTCAAAAAGGCCAAAAACGGAGCAAAGCTGCAGAAAGATAAGGAAAGGGAGAAGGAGAAAGAGAAAGAGAAAGAGAAAGAGAAAGACAATCAGTTGCAAAACGGAGTAGCAGACTCGAGCAACCCCCCAAATTGCCTTCCGACCTCCCCAGTAGTTAACTCAACCCCCGCACCTCCGACCCAAACCCCTACTGCCCCCCCGCCCCCGCCCCCGCCTCAGAAGCAGCTGCCTCAGAACCGAGGCAGCAGCCCAGAACGCCACAGAGAGACATCACCTCACCGCACGCCGGAGGCAGGTCAGTGCTCAGTCCTCACACTCACCACTCACTCACACACACACTGCTCACTGACACACTCTCACACACACACACACACACACACACACACACACACACTCACCGCTCACTCAAACACACACCACTCATTGACACACTCACATACATACATACATACACACACTCACCACTCACTCACACACACACCACTCACTCACACACACACCGCTCACTGACACACTCACACACCGCTCACTGACACACTCACTGCTCACTGAAACACACACACACACACACACACCACTCACTGACACACACACACACCACTCACTGACACACACACCACTCACTGCCACACTCACTGACACACTCACCACTCACTGACACACACACACACACACACACACACACACCACTCACTGACACACACACACACACACACACACCACTCACTGACACACACACCACTCACTGACACACACACACACACACACCACTCACTGACACACACACCACTCACTGACACACACACCACTCACTGACACACACACCACTCACTGACACACACACACACACTCACAGACACACACACACACACACACACACACACACACACTCACCACTCACTGACTGACACACCCACACGCTTGCTTGCGCTCTCTCTCTCTCTCTCTCTCTCTCTCTCTCTCTCTCCTTTCACTGTGTTCTTTCCCTTTCCTCTCCTTTTCATTCGCTCACAGTTTCTCTCTCCATTCTACGGAGGGCCTGTATAAGCAATTTGTTACCTACTGTAATGCCTGTAAACCCCAGAGAGTGGTAGTTTTAGTTGAAAGTGTAAAACTGTGCTTTAACATTGACAAATTCCTCCTCAGGTCTCACAAATGGTTTCAAAAAGCACAAAGATGGTGGCTCTGATTCTGAATGCAGCTCATCTCCAACGTTACCCAGGGAAATGTAAGCACTCCTCATCTTCAGCGTGCATATTTATTTTTAGTTACACAGATATGACAGTTCAGTCCCTCCAGGAATTGTATCTGAATTTGTAAAAAAAAAAAAAACGCAAGATCGCTAAATCCTATAGGGGCCGACAGTCAGAATTGGCAGGTTGCTTTTTATTTCTTTGTTTTTAACTATAAGTTTGCGAGCTTGTGTACGGAGAGCATGACACACTATATTTTGGATCCGAGATGGACTAACTGATTTAGTTTTGCGGTTCATAGAGCATCACCACCTAAGAAGAGCCGTGGAAAGCCGGCTCTGTCCAAAGTGCCCTTCCTGGAGACGGTCAACGGAGACGCCGACTACACTGGACCAGGTCAGAGGAAGGCTTTTTTTCAATCATTAATGAATGTAATTTGTACATGAGAACTTGCTCAAGTAGAATCTGTTTTAACACGTGGCCCTGAAACACTGGTGTTTTGCCTTTCCAGGTGGGGATGTGCTTGCCTGTGAAAACGGTGGTGAGCTTGAACCTCTGGATCTGGTGTGGGCAAAGTGTCGAGGTTACCCCTCTTACCCTGCACTGGTGAGAGCCTATTAGACTCCTACACCTCACACAGTAGAATCTGGATAGTGTTGTCAAACTACTTTTCACACTGTAACTATACGTTTACCGTCTATGTGTCCTTCTGCGTTGGAAACAAGACTAAACAATAGTAGCCATTCCGACATCTAAATGTGCCTCAATCTTAACTTTAATCATGTGAAAGAAGATCTATTTATTTTTTAAGTTTCATTAGCCCGTGGTTGTCGAACATCTCGGCAGCACCATCAGACACATGTCTTTGACTCATCAAATCCACACAGACTCATTGTGTTGAGTCCCTCTGCAGATCATAGACCCGGAGATGCCTCAGGAGGGCCTGCTGCATAACGGGGTGCCCATCCCTGTACCCCCTCTGGAGGTGCTCAAGCTGGGCGATGCCAGGCAAGAGGAGGCCGGGGAGAGGCTCTACCTTGTGCTCTTCTTCGACAATAAGAGGACCTGGTAAGAGAAAGGAAAGGGGGGTGGTGTTCGGGGGGAGCAGAGCTGAGTTCCTCAAATTACTGAGGAGAGGGAATCTTGGGTCCCTTATTGCAACAACAACTGCTGGCTTTGCGCATCAGCAGCCACGCAGTGAGAATAGGCGGGTATACCTATATTTGCTAATTTCATTGACACAAAGCAGGATGCAATCAAGCATCAATGGGTTGAGTAATTAATAGATGTTGCAGTGAAGTCATTATTTATCAGTCAGCCACATTATTAATGTTGTCACAGAGCTCAGCAGTTTTTCTACAATAGAGCAAACCACACATTTTCCGGTCGTGAATGGAGCGGTTTACACCAGAGGTTCTTGTGCGGGAAGGTCTGCCCGACATGAAATCATTTAGAAGTTTCAAGGAAAAGGGTGTTGCTTTGAAGGAACTCATTTATACATGGAACTCCCAGGTCTGTGCACGGACACACCCCAGCACTGCACGGACCCACCCCAGTCTGCACTTAGGATGTTGCTCGTATTAGGAAATTAGCTAAATGATTTTTGTAAAATTATTACGTTAGCTTTAGGTCATGTGCCGCAGACTTCGAATGTTGCCAGCCGTGTTTCCCATCAAGGATATTAGGGCCCCTTAGCCACCAAACACAGTTGGTTCAGTTGACTGTTTTATTAGTAGAGGAAGTAGAGTTGGTTCAGTTGACTGTTTTATTAGTAGAGGAAGGAGAGTTGGTCTGTTTGACTGATTTTTAAGTAGAGGAAGGAGAGTCTTTTTTGGCTTCTGTGTACAGAATATGTAGCCTGGTGACACCAGCCTACGTATTTCCGCCTGAATTGATTTCAAGCTCATACTCAGTCTGGCCCAACCCCATTGACAATTGTCTCCAGAACTCAAAATTTTGCAGGACCAATCAGCGAACAGTTCAGAGCTGTGACGCAAAACTCGCCTTGGAGGAAAAGACACAAAAAGCTATCGGAAAAGTTGTCTCAACTCTCGAGAACATCAGAAAATTAAAAGGAGAACAAGAGTATTTTCTTGTAAGTTTTATGATTGGAAAGGACGTCGTAGCTCTTCTCCCAACTGGCTTTGGGAAGAGTTTAATCTACCGAATGCTTACTAAACGTTGCTGATTGGTTAAGGGAACTCCAATGATTTTAAACCTCAAGATAAGCACCCGCCGATCTCGGAAACCAAAATGCATTGGGTTGGCCCAGACTGAAAGACGGAATGAAATGGAGTCACAGGCTGGTAATGGCCAGGCTACAGAATATGGGCCCTGTCACTACAAAACCAATCCATTGTCACAAAAGTTCATTCTGAGATTTGAAAAAGAGTTTGTCTAAAAATGACACACATACTATTTTGCCATAAATACATAAAAGAATACCTTGTGAACATTTACTCAGAATTTCAAGAAAAAAAAAAAGATTTAGCCGATGGAAGCCGAACAAAAAAGATACAAACCGTAAAAAAAAAAACGTTTAGAAAATGTTATAACATTTTTAGCACTCATACCATCTCACTAGTTCTTCCAGTGTGCCTCAGCCAACCATTCGTTGGTCATTCGTTGTTAGCTATAGTTTTTGGTTGTTTGTTGTTAGCTATAGTTTATTTTGGTAGCATATTCATCGCGTTTATGTAGCAAAATCCTCCTAAGGAATACGCCACTGAAATCACAGGGAGCAGAGCTGGCGTCTTTGGACGGACGAATTGCGGTGAAAGACAAGGCAGTTAAATCTTTTGCAAATCGATCCATACAAAACAAAGTCCCTGAATAGGTTACGTAGGACTACAAAGGATAAAATGAGTGAAACTTTTCTATGTCTACACCTTAAAATAAATTGTCTAAACTCTAAACATTAACCATTGGAAATAAAAGTTTGATGCTGTTTATGTGGTTGTCTTTTATCTTTATGTATTCATTTCAATTTAGACATTGGTCACAGTTAACTGTCAGGGTTGATTCCATTGCATTTGTGTGTACTGCATGTATAGATCCCTAAATAAGGTTATGATGATATTTGATGTTGCCGTGTTCTCCTTTAGTTTGGTTTGTTCTGTTCTTTGTGTGCCTTTTTATGTTTCATATTTTACTTTGAGGTCCTGGACCAAAACTGACTCCCATGTCACATTCTGCCTGAGAGCTTTTTCTTCTTGATCATGCTAGAACCTCATCATGTTCCCCCTGTGCTCTTGCAGGCAGTGGTTGCCAAGGGATAAGTTGATCCCGCTGGGCATAGATGACACAGCGGACAAGCTGCGCATGATTGAAGGCCGCAAGACCAGCATCAGGAAGTCCGTTCAGGTGGCCTACGATCGCGCTGTGATGCACTTGAGCCGCGTGCGTGGCGACCACGGCTTCGTTGCCTCCAATTACCTCTAGAACCCAGAGGAGAGCCTTGAGAACACAAGAGAACCCGAAGAGCCCAGAGCAGAGCCATAACTGTTGCCATCAATTCCTGCCCGCAGTGTTTTAAAAGTAAAAAAAAAGAAAGAGAGTAAAAAAAAAAAAAAAGAATCAGATGATGCCAACATGCCTTTACAGCGTCCCCTGTTCAGTTTGTGTCTGGACTGGCAGGGACTGAATGTGGTTGTGAGGGATTGTCCACTTCGCTGGGTTGATGATGGTTGGACAGTACCGTGGGGAAGGAGAGGTTTTTTTTTTATGGATGGTGGGGTGTTATTTTATTTGACGTTTTCTTCAGCATTCATTCACGTCTGTGGGGTGTGAGTTAATCACATCTGAAGATTGGGCAGTAGCCGTTATTATGTTTGTCACAGACGCCCCCCGTTTTTAAAAGTACAGATGATAAAGAGTCTCGCGAGCATTGAAAGGATCACTGCCATTTTTCTTACTCTAGCTTTTTACTTTCTGACGTTTTACAAAAACCACTTTGTATATTGTAAAGACACTCATGTATATACGTCTGTTTATACCATATGAGATCTAATTTAATTTTGCGCTCATTTTGCAAATTGATTCAATCACCTGGAGGTATGAAGATGAGATGTGTACATATGTGTAAAAAAATCTAATTAACTGACTTGCTACAATGTGTATTTTAGCTTGTGTCTGTCAGTTTGTGTGTGCATATGCACATTAAGACATACACTTGGTATGTGTACCTGCACCAGCGCACACACAGTCAATGGCAAAATATATATTCTCATTTTTTTGATACACAGAAATGTAATTTATTTATGGACCATTTAAAGAAAGAATAGAGAAATAAAATTATATATTGGTTGAAAATTTCAAATGAATGAAATTGTTATTTAAGATAAACTATTGAATAGGGTTATAAAGACAAACAACCAATGTGACATTGTGACTATGAGGAGTAGTATGGTAGGGTCTCCAACTGTCATTTTTTCCACATCCCGATATAAAGTATCCTCTCCACCCAGAAGCACAGATATCTGTATTTATTGTAGAAAGTTCCCTGAGCTCTACATCCTGTTTATAAAATGGAGCTCCAGAGCGATTTTAAGCTTGTACAAACTGCAGATTTTACCTACTTGCCAAATAACCGGTCAAACAGTATTTTCTCATGTTGAGGGAAATAAATGTTATATTGAAAACTTTATGTCTTTGTCTTCCTATGCTGATTCAGATTTGAACATTTCTTCAGTTCTGTGATAATTTTCAGTTTCATCAGGACATTTTGAAAGGGAAATGGTGTCTCAATCATCTCTTAATTAGACTGCTGCATGGATCTCATCACAGTCTCCAATAGACTACTTATTCCCCTAGTTACCCCCTTGCGCACGCTTGACTTTTACTTGCAGCAGTATCCAAATAGTCGAATGAGAGTGCTAAAGGATTTTATGACCAAGTAACATTGTTTGACCTCTTTTGTAATTTAACCTTGTCAAGTAAGATGTAAAAAAAAAAAACATGATCCTGTTTGTGTCTCTTCAGTCCACTGATAGCTGCTAAAATGAAGAAAGCCTTCACACTAAGCTTGTTTATAACAACATCTGCTTGATACATTTTTTTTTTTTACATTGAACAGTGGGAGACCTCATGAATGGTCTTGTCGGTGTAGGTGTTTCACAGTGAAGGAATTTTTGCAACATAACATTGAGCTGCATGAGAACGCCCTTGAACAAGTTAACCTCAACCTCTTTGTAAATAATGAGTAATTGCATTGGATCTAGATAGCAACTGGCTGTCAATCAATTCATCTATGAAGTCCTCCCACGTGGCAGATGCAGAAGTGCATGAAGTTTTAAATGAATAAGATAATTGTTAAAAATAAGTTTTTATTTTTGAGTCACATACTCATCACAATAAAAAACATGCCCGCTAAACTGACTTTAAAGATACTTTATATTATACTTAAAGTATGTTTTGACTGGAATTTTTTATGTACAGTACACACAGAACCTATAGGCTCATTTGAAAAATCTCTCTGACAGATCTCTTTCTGTGTTAGTCCCACTCCTTTCCAAACTTCCTCATTCTCTCTCTCCCTCTGTCTCTGTGTCTATCACTCATGGCTGCATGTGCCAGGTTTGCTGAGGCAGCACGGTGAGGTGGTTGTGGCAGACCGTCCGTAACTCAGTCAGCCTTCCCAGCAGCCTGGCAAAGCGCCGGAGGTCACGACACGGGCTCTGGTTGGAGCAGAGTCGAGACAGCAGGTCAA